>NC_043752.1:19091695-19236695 GCF_902148845.1 Salarias fasciatus | reverse complement strand
TTTGGGAAGAGACGTGCAGCTTGTCCTTCCACCTGCGCTCAGCTTTGTGGTTCTCCCACTGAACCAGGGCTCCGGTTTGGCTTTGGGCTGCCTGGTTTTTAATGGAGCCACTGAGTCCAGGATTGTTTGGTAGGAGGAGTGGAACCATGAGCGGAGCTCCTCTGGACCCGTTAGTTCGGGGGGAACAGAGGTGGTTGAAGGCAGCAGAGAAGAGAACAGCGGTGGAAGGGTTAAAGGTCCGACAGCGCCGAGCAGGAACGTCGCTTTAACTGGTGCACAGAACAACCCGACTTCAAACACCACAGGCAGATGGTCAGAGAACACATTCTCCTTTTGTTGGTGTTATGTAAATAGTTATAAGGCCCGTTCACACCGCCAAATTATTTCTGTGTTTTTGCAACCAAACATAATTGAGAAACAAGGGGAAACGTGCGTTCACCGGCAGTGAAAATCCCGGCGGCGCGTCAGAGGCATTACTGCGGCGCGTCGGGGCGTTTTTTGCGACTGACGCTGAAGTTGGGAAATATGAACTTTTGACGAGGCTTGTTTGCAGCAAACCAATCAGAGAGCGTCTCTATGATGACGTAGGTCAGGGAGCGGGGACCGGAAGAGATGCACTGCAACCACCATGGAAGAGCAAGTTATTGTCGCCGTGTGCGCCCACCCAGAGCTCTGGGACAAACACTATTCTGTACAGGGACAGGAACAGAAAAACCCCTGCTTGGAGAAGGGTCAGTGAGGAGGTGGGCGTCCCTGGTAAGTAACAAGAAAAAACTAACTTCTATTTAGTATAGATCACCTGCCTTTTCACCTAGCTAAAAGATGGTGTTAGCACTGTATATCCAGGCACTACTTCCTTATTATTGCTGACCAGTCGTCTGTTCATTCAGAGGAGGTTTGCAGAGCGGTGGAAGAGCCTCAGGGACACCGACATCAGGGACAGGACAGTGATAGGAGGGAGAAGAGTGGTGGAGCAGCAGGGAAAGTTGCCAAGTGGCGGTACCTTGCTGTCTTGTCCTTTCTGGAGCTCTCCGTAGCGCCACGGGAAACTAGTGGGAATACGAGAATTTGGCACTCAGAGAGGCAGACCTCCGCCACAGCTCAAATCAGTCACCAACAACAATAAGAACACCATATATAATCAAATATTGTGATCGGGGGTGTGATCGGAGCGGAGCGCTGCGGCGTGCGGTGCCTCTCTCTCTCGCCCTTTCTCCCTGTGTGTGTGTGTTCAGCTGAAAAGGAAAACTGAAAAGCAACATATGTTATTTCACTTGGTTTTAATTTTAAAATGGACCGGATTGTCTCATATTTTCCGTTCCCGACTTCCTGTGTGGTGTGATCTGCTCTGTCCAGCTTTACAACTGGCAGTGCACGGCTCGCAGAGAAAATAGAGAGGAGCAGAGCGCTCGCGGTCCACGGCGCGAGCTGCTGTCCCGCGCCTCCTGTATGAACCGTCAGATCGGTTAACAGGGGCGCCAATCTGAAAGTCGGTGCGCAGAGCTTTCACCTTCGCGTCGGAAGCGGCGTGTCCTGTGTGAACCAGGCGTTTGTCGCCCCCTGTCGGCGGGCCTGCCCAACTATGTGAAAGACTCCCTATCTCTCAATGATAAAGAATCATTTTAAAAAATTCCTGGATCCAGACAGTGATCCGGATCATCACCAAAATTTAATCAATTCTAAGTTAGCCCAAGACCCACCTTTCCACAAAGTTTCATTGCAATCCGTCCATTACTTTTTCTGTGATTTTGCTAACAAACAAACCAACCAACCAACCAACAAACCGAAGTGATCATAACCTCCTGGCGGAGGTAATGAGCCCAGGAGGTTCAGGACCAGGGTACCCAGAGGAGCCAGAAGCAGCAGCAGGGCTTTCAGGTGCACGAGGTCTCTCAAATGAAGCTATGAAAATATGTCGTACAAGCTGACAAAATAAAACAAGCATTGTGTGACTCATTGCTGTCAATACTAGAGTATTTATTTTACTTTTATTTTCATGTAATTAGATATTAATATCATTTGCTGTAGAAGTCTTCAATGTAGTTGCAGCAGCTGTAATAGCAGTAAAAACAATCTGACAACAATACAAATGCTGCACTTATGAGGTCTTATTTTTTATTTCTTTTATTATACCCTTTCGAAGCAGATGAAGGACACACAAGACCCAGAGTCCTCTCTGGGTCTGCCTGGCCCAGCCCCTGCTGCTGCTTCTACAGCTGGTTCCTCTGCTGCAGAGACATCAACGCAGGCTGGCCCCTCCTCTGCTGCTCCACCTCCAGGTGGGGAAAGTTTTCACTTCAAAAATGCACTTAGTTTTTGTAATTTAGGGTGTGTCATTTACACAAATTTCTCCAAACCTTTCATGAATATATTTGGATCCATATTTAAAATATTTAAAACTAAAGATTGATTTTACAGATAATGTTAGTTTAATATTTTGTACAAAAGTTACTTGTTAACAATTGTCTCAAGTTTTGTTTGTGTAAAAACTTTTCAGTGAAACATGTTTTTCCCGTCAGTTGTCATTTTGCTTTTTCTTTGAAGGTCCGAGGAAGAGAGGCAGGAAGAGGCTCCATGACTCTGGGCCTTCAGAGTGGCAGAAGGAGATGTTGGCGACCCTGAAGGCCAGAGCCGAAGCTCCTCCTGCTCCACCTCCCAAGCCTCTCGGAGGATCAGGTGTTCCTCCATTCTCTTCTTCCTCTTCTACAGAAGGTGCCTCCTCATTCAAAGGAATTTGTAAAATTTCAAATTCATACATTACATGAAAACTGTACAGTGCTGGTGAACATGGAACGATTGGAGCCAAAACAATCAACTGGTTTATGAACCAAGAGAGGAAGCAGACCTGCTCTCCCCTGATGCTTTTCCACCACACCTTCTCCAATGGACTTTTCTTTTTCTGTCCCTGTGAACCTGTAAATAGTTATTTTAATTATATAAAGATTTTTAATTTTATAAAGCAATGCATGTTTTATTTTTTTTTATTAAATACGTTTTTCCCAATTAATTTGGAGTCTTCAGGCCCAACGCGTTTTCGCCTTACCAAAGACAAGCGCAATGTCAAGCGCATTGAGCGAATATTCCAGCTGGCCAACATTTTGGGGGCTGCGCCTCGTGTCATGGGGGAGTTCCTCTGGAGGGTACTACTGGGAAACCTGTACCAGGAATCAGCGGAGCACGTTCCCCTGGCCGAGCTGAAGGCAGACGAACCAGTCCGTCTTCAAATGTTGCAACATCTATTAAAACCACTGACCTCCTAAACAAATGCTCAGAACCTCAGGAGAACGTCCCAGTGAGCCTTAAAGGTCTCTTTCCTGGCCAAAACAACCAAAAGTAAATCACCTTCCACACCACTGCTGACAAAAAATAGTATTTTCCAGCAATATAACCTTTGGCAAAATTGCAACATTTGACAATTCCAACTTCTGGCTCTCCTCAAAGTCGGCATCAGTAATGGAGAAATAATATGGTCCCAGACTGGACCATATCAGCTTTGGACTGAAGATTTCAAGGGAATCCAGAAAGTGAGTTTAGTATCTCTCAAAGTGCCTTGAAGTATTGGTTGATTATTGAGGCATGATAGGTTTGTACTGTATGCACTCCATCTTCCTTCTGTGAACAAATCTGCCACCAAATCAGTTGCAGAGGCATTTATTTGCAGTTGACTGACTTGCCTCCACTATTAATTGTATTTCTCCTCCTCTTTTATTTCATAGATGGCTTAAAGAAGAGAAGCTGGACACTGGGAGAAGTCCATGCCGTGGAAAAGACCATGAAATCTTTTATTGAATGTTTAAGTACCAGGCAAATCCCACTGCACGGCCTGTGTCAAAGCCTCTCCTGATGCCTTAAAGGCTCGAAGCTGGACAGCTGTAAAATTTCATGTAAAAAACTGCATCACTGCTCTGAAACGCGACAGTGCAAAAAGAGTTGATTAGACTTAAGTGCAGTGCACATGTTCTCATTGAGTTTTTCTGAGAAATGTTAGTTCTGTTCAGTGAGTCTGGAGGACAAAATTAAAAGCAGTGTGGATACATATAAGAAGCCTCTTTTTTATCACTTCCTGAGAGGTCAGAATGATCCTTCTAATGATCACATACGACGTTTGTTCAAGTTCCATCGCCATCACTGGAGATCAGAAAAAACAGCTTCTCTCTGTCTCGGTCAGGCTAACAGACATTACATGACTCAATGGTCTCCATCCGGAACTAAAAGTCTGACTGGGGCAACGGGTCCCCACCGGGGCAAAAATTCAGGTTTTAAATTTATGTGAGTGTTTTTCAAACACAGGATTTTTTTTTTTTTTTTAATTCAGCAGTTAAAATGGCATCTACACACTCTTTAGAAAGGATGGATCCCACGAGAAGACTCCCTGTCAGGGGATCCCATGGAGTGAGAAAATCACGTGTGTGTGTGTGTGTGTGTGTGTGTGTGTGTGTGTGTGTGTGTGTGCTGACTTAACAGTAATATTTCATGTCCAGACGGTTGTTTCAGATGACCAGAATGAATAATTCTCAAGTGTTTACTTTATCTTACAGGAAGAAGACATGTTCCTCGAGCCTGCAGAGCAGCTCGGTCTCCTGGGAGATGACAGTGAGAGTAAATGTGGAGAACATCATGGTTTTTGTGATTTCAGCTGCAGACCTCTAATTCAAATTCAAGAAATGTCAGAGTCAAATTTTTAGGATGTGGTCCATCCACCCAGCTGATTCTGGTCAAATGAGATGGAGGAACCTCAACCCCTTCTTCCAACGGAGCCTCGGAGGAAGAGCAGAGCCAGACCTCCTGATCCTCCACTGTGGAGGGAACGACCTGGGGTCGGTGGCGAGCGTGGTGCTGATCAGCAGGAGGAAATCCACCTTCTCCACCCTCACCAGGCGCTGCCGGTGAGGGTCTGCACCCTTAAAGAAAATGAACAGAGCACTGCGCTTCCTGCCTTTGTTCTGTTGGTGGAGCAGCTGTTCATCACCGTGAGATTAATCACAAAACTCCAGGTCTCTTTTGCCTGATGAGGTTCATTCAGCCCATTTGGGAAACGACTTTTTTTAAAACAACATTGCCCATGGTGTGAAATCCAAATCTCGCTGGTCGTCCCGGCTCCTGCATGTCACCTTGGGCTGATGTACGCAAGCGGACTGCTGTCCTGCTGGAGGCTCTGGGTCATCCTGGGCTGTGCCGCTGTCATCCATCGTTGCAAAATGCTAATGGCTAACTCTGACGAGCCAGGCTACTCCACTCCGCTTCGGAGCTCCCGTCACATCAGTGCTCCCGCTGGTCGACTCCAGCTACCCTGCCGACGCCGCTACATCCACAGAGGATCTGGTCGCCGGTTTGTTCTGTCCAAACACGGTAATCATGACAACTCTCACCGAGCCACAACATCTCTCTGGTCTGCACGGCGCTGCACATCGGCGTCATCAGCGCTCAGTCTGGAAGCATGTGAGAGGAAAACTGATTTTTAGATTTCCCTTTTAACATTGTCTTGACTAGTAAATCCGATTTCAATTTAATATCGAACTGCACAGCCCTAATATGACTATATGAAGCCATTAAAAATCTGAAAAGAAATATAGTAAACCTTCTTTTAGTTGAATTTAACATGAATTTCATTCTTTTTTTCTTGTGTCTGTTCACCTGAAACATGGATTTTTCTTCGTGTTTGAAATACGTGCTGAACTTGTCGTCACAGATGATGAACAGCAAGGAGAAGGAGGCAGGAAGTGGAGGAACTGCTATGACTTATTTCTCATATAGATGAGTGCTATGATAAAACAGTCGATATCGATTTGTCTGTTATCTGCTCCTCAACCCTACAGAAGATCCTTGGGCCAAATTGGGAAGACAGATTTCCACTTGCCAGCTCCCGAGGACCAACAACATTTGGGAGAAAATTCCAAACTACAGCAAATTTAAACAGGTGTTGTCCTTGGAAAGAAGAAGAAGAAAAAAAAAACTAGATTATCTGGAGTCATGAGAAAGACTCCGTGCAGGGAGGAAAACCTCCATTTAAAGGATACTTTTCAGACAGCAACATGAGGAGATACCTCATAATCCCATTAAATCAAAGACTTTCCGCTAGTTATTCGACGTTCATTCGAGCCACAGAGATGACTGCGCTACAACAGGAACTTGACCAGGAAAACCACAGCAACATGAGAAACTGATTTCCTCTTCACAGAGTTCCAAGGCACAGGAATGTGTTCAGGTCGACTTGAAACAAATTCAGCTATGAAGGTTTTAATTCAAGTCTCCGCTACAACAACAAGCACAAAGACAAATATGAAAACTACACCGGAGCCACTTCGTTGACGGTAAAATTCACCGACCGCAGAGTCCTTTCTCCAAAACCCCCACTGCACAGGGGTCAGCTCTCAACGCTGTTATCCTTGAACTCACTAAGTGGCGAGACAGTGAAGAGGTGTGGAACAGAGATGGCTAAACCTTTCAGAGGTGACAAAATGGATAACAACCTTGAAACAGTATCTCTGGCTTCTCGCAGAGCAACAAAGAATTTCAAATATTCAAAATCATGTTGAAAAAATGCTAAAAGACACTGCGGTGGTGGTTAGGAGGCCTGGCTTAGCTCGGATGAAGGCCAGAGGGAGATGGCTGGAGGGACTGCAGAGAGAGCCTGGCATCATATGATTAAGTCCGCTCTGATGTGCTCTCAAACTAAAGGGTGTACATTTCTCTCTTAAGGCAGTGGTGCCCAACCCCCGGGCCATGGACTGGTACCGGTTCGCGCATCAATTGGTACTGGGCCGCACAAGAAATAATTAATTTCCATTAATGTATTGAGTCTGAATGATCTTTTATTTTGAAAAATGACCCGATTCTTAGTTTCGTCTCGATCACTTGAGAGCCAAAATTTCCCCCACAAACTAGTAAAATGAGGCAGAAACAGACGTCCTTGGAAAATGTATTTGGGAAGGGGAAAAGGCCAAGTGAAGAGACAGAAGAGCCTACCACTTCCAAGAAAAAGAAAACTTTTAACAGACAATACCATGAGTCCTACTTGAAGTACAGATTTATCGCGGTAGCTGATTCCCACATACCAAGCCCGCTCTGCTTAATATGCAGCGAGCAGCTCTCTAATGAGGCAATGAAACTTTCTAAACTGCTTCGCCCCTTGGTGACCAAGCACCCTGGATTAACAGACAAGCCCTTGGAGTATTTTAAAAGAAAAAAAAAAAAAAAAACAGCAACACTAAGGACAGAAGAAATCACTGAGGGCCACATCAGTAAATGCGAACGCGCTGACAGCATCAAACCTCGTGGAAAACCACATGGCTAAGGCTAAAAAGCCTTTCACTACTAGTGAAGAACTGATCTTGTCCTCCACCAAAGGCATTTTCTGTGAACTTCTAGGAGAGGCTGCTGTTAAAAAGATCGCACAGGTGCCTCTGTCAGCCAGCATCGTGCCTCGGCACATTGAGGGGGACGTGATGGTATCAGCCCCAGGATCCTGAGGACCTGTGCCAGTCAGCTGTCTGTCATCCAACAACCTACAAGCTGAGCCTGAGTCAGGAGAGAGCTCCGGTGCTGTGGAAGACGTCCTGCCTGGTTCCTGTCCCAAAGAAGTCGATCCCATCGGACTCCGACGACTACCGACCAGTTGCCCTCACATCCCATCTGATGAAGGTGCTGGAGAGGCTGGTCCTGCCCCAGAGACCACAGGTGAAGGCGCTGCTGGACCCTCTACAGTTTGCTTAGCAGCCCCATTTGGGAGCTGACAACGCCGTCATCTACCTGCTGCATACCTACAGACAGCAGAGTTTTGTTTGTTATACTATTTGTGTTTGTTAGTTTGTTAAACCACGAGAGCTCTCACTGGTGAACTGTCACAAATTAATAAATGGATGTTGGAAATAGTAATGTTGAGAATGTTCCATGAGTTTATTTTTGAGTGGTTTCGCAGAGTGGATTTAGGAGGTGATTACCAAATTCAGCATTCCAGCAGGGAAAATTAAGGCTGCTGTCCATGACAATGGTGTCAATGTCGTAGCAGCAGCAAAGATTTGGAAGGAAAGTATGGATGGGCATCAGTGAGATGTGCAGGAAACACCCTCGACCTGGCTGTGCAAAGCTCACTGACATTCCACCAGGCTATGTCCAATGTGTGTGGCTGCTGCGAGAAGCCTTGTTGAGCACTTTAAAGAGAGTGAACTGGCACCAAGTTGAAGGACAAACACAAACAGATGGGTTTCAAGGACAACATGCTGGTTCAAGATGTCTCCACACGGCAGAACAGCACTGATGCCATGTCGTCCAGGATACAAGAGCAGAGATGACCAGTGACTGCTACACTCTCAGAGCCAGCTGTGACCCAGAGAGGGAAACACTACCTGGACCTTAAACATCAACAGTGGAAGATTGAGGAGGTCGCAGTCAACTCCATTTAGGGTGAGGGAGAGGAGGGAGGTGAACAGTATTAAAATTCAAGTGGAAAATTGCAAATTCAATGATTTTAATCGTCACTTAAAGATGGGAGTTCGGGTCAACTTCTCTTGGACCGTCTACGCCTCACAGCGACACTCCAGCAGCAGAACCTTCTCCAGGTGACAGAGCAGCACAGAGACAACACAGCATGAAGCAGCAGTTTGACAGGAAGCACTGTGTGAAGCACCCAGCGCTCACTGGATCTGGACAAACTTACAGAAGAAAGACAGAACCCCACAATGAACCTCCACTTGCTGTCTCGTCCTTTCTGGAGCCCTCCGTCGCGCCACGGGAAAGTAGTGGGAATATGAGCCCACGGAGGCCCAGGAGGTTCAGGACCAGGGTACCCAGAGGAGCCAGAAGAAGCAGCAGGGAACAAGGATTGCGTGACTCATTGCTGTCAATACAAGAATATTTATTTTACTTTTATTTTCATGTAATTAGATATCATTTGCTGTAGTAGTCTTCAGTGTAGTTGCAGCAGCTATAATAGCAGTAAAAACAATCTGATAACAATACAAATGCTGCACTTATGAGGTCTTACTTTTTTATTTCTTTTATTTTACCCTTTCGAAGCAGATGAAGGACACACAAGACCCAGAGTCCTCTCTGGGTCTGCCTGGCCCAGCCCCTGCTGCTGCTTCTACAGCTGGTTCCTCTGCTGCAGAGACATCAACACAGGCTGGCCCCTCCTCTGCTGCTCCACCTCCAGGTGTGGAAAGTTTTCACTTCAAAAATGCACTTAGTTTTTGTAATTTAGGGTGTGTAATTTACACAAATTTCTCCAAACCTTTCATGAATATATTTGGCTCCATATTTAAAATATTTAAAACTAAAGATTGATTTTACAGATAATGTTAGTTTAATATTTTGTACAAAAGTTACTTGTTAATAATTGTCTCAAGTTTTGTTTGTGTAAAAACTTTTCAGTGAAACATGTTTTTCCCGTCAGTTGTCATTTTGCTTTTTCTTTGAAGGTCCGAGGAAGAGAGGCAGGAAGAGGCTCCATGACTCTGGGCCTTCAGAGTGGCAGAAGGAGATGTTGGCGACCCTGAAGGCCAGAGCCGAAGCTCCTCCTGCTCCACCTCCCAAGCCTCTCGGAGGATCAGGTGCTCCTCCTTTCTCTCCTTTCTCTCCTTCCTCTTCTACAGAAGGTGCCTCCTCATTCAAAGGAATTTGTAAAATTTCAAATTCATACATTATATGAAAACCGCACAGTGCTGGTGAACATGGAACGATTGGAGCCAAAACAATCAACTGGTTTATGAACCAAGAGAGGAAGCAGACCTTCTGCTCTCCCATGATGCTTTTCCACCACACCTTCTCCAATGGACTTTTCTTTTTCTGTCCCTGTGAACCTGTAAAGTTATTTTAATTATATAAAGTTTTTATTTTATAAATCAATGTATGTTTTATTCTTTTATTAAATACGTTTTTCCCAATTATTTTGGAGTCTTCAGACCGAACGCGTTTTCGCCTTACCAAAGACAAGCGCAATGTCAAGCGCATTGAGCGAATATTCCAGCTGGCCAACATTTTGGGGGCTGCGCCTCGTGTCATGGGGGAGTTCCTCTGGAGGGTACTACTGGGAAACCTGCACCAGGAATCAGCGGAGCACGTTCCCCTGGCCGAGCTGAAGGCAGACGAACCACCTCTAATGTCAAAGGTGACGGGGGCAGTCCAGGCCGACAGGTTCATGGAAACGCTGATTGAAAAAAAAGCGTTCAGGTTTCCTTGGACCTTTGACCATGCCAAGGAAATGGTCACTCGGTCTGGACTTGACCCCCTGGTCTGCCTGAAGCTCAGCCTGGAGGAACTGAAGCTCCGCTGGTTCCTGCACATCAGGTTCTCTGTCGTGCATCGCCTTGCTGGAAAACAATGACTATGTCGACTACAAGGCACTGGGCGACCTCCTGCAGGACCTGCTACTCCTGTCTAAGTATCTCCTGCTCAAAGGGAAACCCTTCAAACTGTGGCGTGTGCACGAAACGATTCCCACCCGGCTGCCACGCCCACCAGCAGGACCGGCCACTGGCCCTCCTGCTAAAAACAAAAGGTGGAGGAAGACAAGGAAGAGCAAGAGGACGTGCACGCATTGGAGGAGGAGAACCAGCCATCACAGGTGAGACGACACCAGGTCAAATCTGTACCAGCAAACATCAAGAGTCAGTGTGATATCTGAATTAAATCAGCACTGCCTTAAAACAAAGCACACCATCACAGAAGACCTGACTGAGAATCGCCTGCCGTGCTTGAAGACAGTGTCCTTCAATTCTCGCTGGAGTCTCATCAGACTGAACTACCCTGACGCCCCCTCCTGTAGGGGTGTGCGATATGACGATATAAGATCGTTAAGGATTATAATGTCGGGACGATCTCATAAATCAGAAAGATCGTTAAACCATCTATAGGGCACGTTCTCGTTGTTTTTTCACCTATATATAATATTTTCTGGAGTGATGATGTTACCTGAAAACTTCAGATAATATCAACTAAACATTCCCTTTCGTGCAGTTATCCACACACATAATAGATACATGCAGAGCAACATTAATGATGATTAAAAAAAAAAACGCAGCCACAGCTAGTGCTGCATTCGGGGACGCAAAGGCAGCTAACAGCGAGCGGAGCGCTGTGGAGCTTTTCTGACTGGAGCTGCTGCTGGGTGGAGGCTGTGTCAGGCAAAGATGGTTTACAACAGCAGTACGGGATCTCCAAGAGATCAGCCCCCATAGAAACACCCCGAAAAGCTGGAGAGAGAGACGCTGAAGCTAGCACCGATGCTAACGCTAGCTAGCAAGCTACCGCTAGCAGTTCACAAACTAGCATGAGGGATTTTATATACAACAAATCACAAAAATGTGAAAAGACACTTAGTGAACATACCATCAAGCTAACAGCTGAAACGAACCTTTAGTCTGATAACTAGTGGAACGTCTTTGATTTAATGGGATGATGCTGTATTTCAATGGAGACAGAGCCCTCTAGTGGTCATATAGCGCAACTATTAAAACTATATCCTATTAAAACTGCTAAAAAGCTATTTGATGTGTTTAGTTTCTGGTGTTACAAAAGTTTACTTTATTGTTCATTATCTTTTACCTCATTTTTAAAAGGAGATAAAAGCTTAGATCTCTGAACAAAAAAATGTTCTCAAGCAGCTGTATTATTCACTCAGGTTATAGATATTAAAGTTAAATTGTTTTTGTTCTAAATTGTTGCCCTTTAAGAGGTAACCAGCTAAGTTTGCATTTTCATTGCCTTTTTTTGGTAATCTATTTGGTGTGTTTAGTTTTTGTGTTACAAAAGTGCACTCTGTTGCTGTTCATTACTTTTTATGTTTGTGTTCACTGCACATTTTGATTAGAAAAAAACCTGTACTATTTAAATTAAAGTCAGTTTCTCTAGCTTAAATTGTCTTTTTTATTTCTTTTAGGGTTTTACATGTTTAAATACATTTTATATGTTTTATATGTTTAACATTGGGGGGAAATGGTCAAACTTGCAAATTAGTCTAGAAAAATCAATATAAAAAAGAATCGTGATAAAATCATGATCGCGATATTAATTTTAAAAAATTGTGATACGACATTTTTGCCATATCGCCCACCCCTACCCTCCTGTAGGTGAAAGGCGTTTTGCTCCGATCTGCAGAGGTCCTGGTTCTGCTGTTTCCTCCTCTATCTTTGGAGGTTCTGCTTCCATCTGCTCTACATAGTAGAGCGCTATCGTTTCAAAACCAATTGTCTTGCATCCACAGGACCTACATGTAGACAGCTCACCTCCACTGGCAGTACTGGAAGTTGATACGGAGCTTTAAAAACATGAGAAAAATATGACAACGATAAAGAGTACAGCCATGAACGGAGCCACACTGTGCCGGCAGGCGCCGAAGCAGAACCTGTGATGGCACTGGGACCGAGTGCAGACCAGGAAGGCAGAGACGTGGAACAAGGACTAATGCCACACTTAAATGGCTAAGTGCTTTGTAAAATACTCCCACATATAGTTCAATGTTCAATATATGGGGGGGGGGTTTTTCCAAGTTTTGTTCCTTTTATCCCCGATGTTTTGTTTGAATATCCTATTGGAGTGATTACTCTTGTTGTGTCACGCTGGAATTAATGTGTGACACAGATCACTGGCTCCTCGTTCTCCCTCTGCAAGCCTGGTGAATCAGAAAGAACACTGCTAAAAGCTCAAAATCAGCTTTTTATTCCAGTCATGGACTGAAAGGAAATTGTTAATAACTTTCCAAACTGAACATCCACTGACTGAATTTGAGTATCTTGTGGAGTTTAACACCAGATAATATATAAATTATTATTATGAGGTAATATTAGAAAAACAGCTCTGTGAAAGAAAAAACAGTGACTGTGAGAAGAGAGTGTGTAAGTTCTGTCACATTGCCACAATTTTTGAGTTTCCTAAAATTATGGAGTAAATTGTGAGTAGACAACACGATTATCAAACTTATGTCAATTCAAAAACTGTTGATTCTGGTGCGGTCCAGGGTTTGGTGATGACAGGAGGGCTGCTACTGATACTGTATTTAGTGATGGATGTGTTGAATGGACGCAAAAGTTACCCTGAAAGTTGAATGTATTGAAAGTCATATCAATTATAGAAAACTATCTTCTGGCAAATGAATCTCACGGAGGGGTAAATTAACATAAGTATTTACTTCTTTGTTGCAGCTGCTGGTCTTCTCTAGGACGCCATGACTCCTCCTGACACTGTCATCGTCACTTCTCAGCGGTGCCTCCTCACCACAGAGCGGGTCGACCAGCAGGTGTGGCAACTCAAAGGGTCGAACAATTAGTGGAGAGTGAGGGGAAATCTGAGGAGCTGACCACCCAGTCAACTGTATTTAAAGGACAAGTGATTTAAAGGACAAAAATAATAGTAAAAAAGAAGGTGTAAGAACAGTAACGGAAGGGTGGAAGACTGGTCTACTATGCAAAAAACTGGTTGGTCTTTCTTCAAATGGTGCAACATCTATTGTAAGCATTGAACACCTAAAGGAATGCACAGAGCCTCAGGAGGACGTCCCAGCCAGTCTTAAAAAGGTTTCTTCCCTGGCCACAACAACCAAAGGTAGATCATCATCCATGCCACTCCCGAAAAAAAAAATAAAACAAAAAATTAAAAATTCCAGCAACATAATTTTTAAAAGATTTTTTTTTTTTTTTTTTTTTTTTTTTAATTGCAACATTTGACAATTCCAACTTCTGGCTCTTCAGAAAGTCAGTCTCAGCAAGGGAGAAATAATACGGTCCCAGATTGGACCATATCAGCTTTGGACTGAAGATTTCAAGGGAAGCCAGAAACTGAGTTTAGTCTCTCAAAGTGCCTTGAAGTATTGGTTGATTGTGGCACGACAGGTTTGTACTTCATGCACTTTGTCTTCCTTCTCTTAAAGGTGCATTAAGGAGTTTTGCAAATTTAAAAATACTTATTTTCCACCATAAATATGTTACACATTTTTAATGATGTGTGCAATGTGCCCTGACATATTCATTACAAGTACCTCTAACAGCGCTGAACTGTCACTTGAAAGTTGCAGTGCCGGTCCGGCACCAGCATTTTTTTGCTGAGAATTTAAGAGGAATGACGTAATGCGCGCTCCAGCTGGCCTTATTGAGTTAAGTTTCGTTTTGTCCGCCATTACTCCGCCGGCTGCTTAGTGAGCAACAACTGAGCAGGATCTTCCAGAAAGTAAGAACAGACTGGCTTCTAGCACTGCCACAGCTCCACACAGACTCCACCAGGTAAAGAAACTTAAAGCAGAACTTTGCAACTTTTTTACCTCAATAAATGTGTTTCAGAATCCCTGTGGGGGTAAACAAAGACCTGTCGCGGTGATTGGCCTGTCCCTCCACTCCCCCTGGGGTCTGAGTCCTGAAAACAGAGCTTGCAATTTCAGAGGAGCGACCCGACTACATCTCGCGAGAACAAACCTGCTTTACGGCTCTCATACGGGATTACAAGGATAAAAGCTGTTGGGGTGCGATATCTGTCGTTGTGTTGCAAGAGACGATCTTTGCATGATGTGTTGATTGGTTCTAATTTCCGTTTGGTAACTGACAAATAAAGAGGAGTGGCGCCTCCTCTCGTAGAAATGAGCGCGAGTGAGTTCGCTGCACTGAGCTGAAGTGTTTGTTTTTTTGTTGTGTTTGTTTGAGTGTGCGAGGCAGGCATGTCTATGACAGGGAGCAACCAGAGGAAGTTCCCGGGCAGCGCGAAGAACTGCCGCTGCAGAAGATTTAACAAAAGCGCGTAAAACAAACATGAAACCCTCGCTAGCGTTAGCAACGCCACTCTGAGGTGCTCACGGATGGCAGAACCAAAAGAACAGAAAAAAAACTGTCTAATGAGCGGGAAAAAAGGAAACGGGTGTGGGACGCCCTCTGCACGTGGGGGCGGGGGCGGGGGGGAATGATGGGAGTGATGCGGAGGACGTTTACGACAGTGAGCTTTCACAGGAGATCAGTAGGGGGAGCGCTAAAGCAAATTTTGCATCGTTCTGCTTTAAATCTTACTCGAGCGCTACTAAAAGAGCGAGGAAGGAGTTCCTCTCTTCCGTGCACGCAAGCCACAGGGACGAGTTTTTCACTAAGCTGCATTACACCCAAGGCCTGCAGGGGGCGCTGTTTCGCATGAGACGTGCAAACTCCTTAATGCACCTTTAAGGAAATGATTGCAAACTTGCTCTGTTTGAATTAGAAACCCCCCCCCGTGTCCAAACTAAGTTAAAGCGATACTTCAACATTTTGGCAAATTGGCCCATCCAGGGCAATTCGGTAGTCATTTAGAACAGCATACTTACTTTTTTTGTGAGGGCGAGTTGTTGTTTATTCAGCGGTGAGTCTGAGGAGAGCTTCACGGCGGACATAATGGAAGTGGATGGTACAGTAGCTTCCCTCGTCAAACTCATCAATCCAACACAATCCAACAACCCCAAAACACACTTTGGTGGACACGTTATAATCCCCACATTCACTACGCTGTGAAATATTAATGCAAAATTACGAGATTGAGCGTTTTTTTGCGAAGATTGCTAAGACGGAACTACTTACTAAACATGGCGTCTGGGCGTAGTGATCTCAAAAGAAAAAGTAGTTCCCAATATTTGCTTAAATGTCGTAATGCTACAATATTATTTGTTGGTGTTTCACAGCGTAGTGAATGTGCGGATTATAACGTGTCCACCAAAGTGTGTTTTGTGGTTGTTGGATTGTGTATTTGATGAGTTTGACGAGGGAAGCAACTGTACCGTCCACTTCCATTATGTCCGCCGTGAAGCTCTCCTCAGACGCACCGCTGAATAAACAACAGCTCGCCCTCACAAAAAAAGTAAGTATGCTGTTCTAAATGACTACCGAATTGCCCTAGATGGGCCAATTTGCCAAAATGTTGAAGTATCGCTTTAACACATGTCACGGGGTGATTCTGTGGGGTGTGTGGAAGCTGGGCTGAAGAATGTGTGTGATTGTGTGTGATCCTGGAATTACGGGAACAGGACTGTGTGTGTGCGTGTGTGACTACCGTTGCAGAGAGTGCAGAGAGAGCAGGAGAGGAACAGACCTTGGGCACGAGACGCAAACAGAGACCCAGAGGGGCAGCAACCAGAGGGACCTCGAGACGGATACAGAGGGTCGGCGGGCTGAAGAGGAGGGGGGAAGAGCGAGAGCTTCCCAGGCAGCGGTAGGAAGCGTCGTGGGAGCACAGGAGGGGGGAGAGTGCGAACCCCCTCCTTCCAAGTAAGTCTTCAGCTTGCGGCTTGCGTTGGTGGTTTGGGGTCAGGGTCACAGCTTGCCGTTTTCTGTGTTGTGCTGTGATTTGAAGTGACAGCGGCTGTAGCCCAACCAACTCCTAGCAAAGCACGGTTGGCTCGACGCTTGTCGCTGACCCCTTAGTGACGGTCGCCCTACCCCGCCCCCCTCATACAGGTCTCCTCTTCATCATCTACGTGTTCTCTAAAGAGTGCAGTTGGACTGTTTGATGTTGTGGTACACCACCACAAGCCTGGGGAGCGAGCTACAACTTCCCTTGGAGCGTCTACACCCGCAGTGAGTGACACTCTAGCAGCACCGTCTCCTGAGAGCGGCAGACAGACAACAGCGTGAAGCAGTAGTCTGACAGGAAGCACTGTGTGAAGCACCCAGCGCTCACTGGATCAGACTGGGCCTCAGTCCGGAGACACAAACACTAATTGAAAAGTCATAGAAAGGCCAGCAGAAGAAAAAATGAACATGAAAGAAACATGCCAGTTGCTCATAATGTCAAATGATTTTTTTTTTCCATCACTTCATGGTTTAACAGGACTGGCATCACAGCAACCAAAAGCTCTTGTCGATGAAAAATCATGATGCCGACTGTCATTTCTCTGGATGGAGATAAACTATCTCAGCAGAAAGTAACTCTCAGGACCTGGTTTTCAGTATCTGTTCTCCACTGCCACAGTTGGTGAGGACAACGCTTAAAATTTAACAAAATAAATTTAGCAAACAGAGTTGCTTTGAAAACATCAATGAGGCAGGGATGCTGCCTGTACATCTTTGATAGTCTGTTCAATGAGCTCATGGCACAAGCAACACAGCAAACTGGGGAAATCACAGGGAAACAGGAGGAGGCCCTGAATACAACACGACTTTCTGCTGATGACACATTTTTACATTTATAGCTTTGATGGAACCACATGGTTATAAAATTAATATTTCAAAGCAGGTTTTCTCATCTTTTCCAAACGAAAAATAATCCAGGTGGGACTCAAAATTAAAATAACTTCGTAACGTCACAAACAGCGTGTCGAAACTTTATGAAGTGAATCACAGCAACACTCATGTTACGGCCTCCAAACAGCAGAATCACTGCTCATAAAGGGCAGGATGTATAAAAGACGCCACCACATTAAAGTGGGTTGATTTACCCACAAACTTCAACATTTAGGCAAAACTATTCAACTTTGGGTTAAATAATACAAATAAAGTAAAGAGAAATAAAACTGGGCTGGAGAATCCGGCCTAAAAGAACAAAAGCAGGAAGACGCCGGGCCAACCACACAGTGGGCCGTCGAACCCAGAGCCTCCCCCTAAACTACCTAAAGCAGGAAGTAAACCTGAAATAAAAGACGAAGAACGTAGCTACCAGCAATCTCCAGCCCAAACTAACACAACAAACTAAAACAACAAAACCCCTGCACCTAAATGAGCATGAGGTAGAAGAGGAACACAAAGACTCCTTCACTACCTGTGCTGCTGTCTTTGAGCCATGAGTCACATTGACAGACTGTAAAAAGGAGTCCAGCACAGGAGCCTCTGAAGATTCACATCTGAAGGTTGTGGTCAGGGAAAACAACTGGTGTATTAGCAGAGCTGACATCAAGCTCAGAATGTCTGAGTGTCAACTTAAGAATCAGAGCCCCATCTTCAATAGTTCCTTTTCAGGACTGACTCCATACTTGTGCTGCTTTATCGGTGGAGAACCCTCAACTTCATGTCATGTTGCAGCATGTGAGACAGAGTCGACACATCTAAAAGAGATGTGTCAGACTACCAGTACACTGACCACATGTTCAGGTTGGAACCGAGTCAAATGCAGAGAACGGTCAGCTTTGGACAATTTTAAACTGTCCTTGGACAGACCAACAACATCCTCAACATCAGACGCAGCTGAAACCACCAGAGTCTCCCTGGAACAGAACTGGAGAGCAGCACAGCTGAGCTTCAATGATTTCAGCACTGGACAGCTCCACAGCAGCTCTACCATTTGCACTGACGGGAAAAAGGGAAAAAAGATGTTACGCCATCATCAACGAGCTGGTTCAGCACCAGCTGAAGGGTTCATTGTTTATCGTCCTTTGACCTTCAACAGGACCCACAGTCTGGATCGTTGGGGACAGCTACGTCAGGAGAGGAGGAGGGCGGGCGAGGGACACCATGGGGCCAAACCTGGGCCTGGATGCTGCATCCTTAAAGGAAATGAATGAAGCACTGCGCTTCATCAACAGTGACTGATGGCTGCCTTTGTTCCGTCTATTGGTGGAGCAGCTGTTCATCACCGTGAGATTAATCACAAAACTCCAGGTCTGTTTCTGCCTGATGAAGTTCATTTAGCCCATTTGGGGAATGACATTTAAGACACATTGCCCAGTGTGTGAAAGAGCAAATCCAGTAGGGGATGCTGCATTTGGATTTCACACCAACATTTTGGGAGAAACAAAACAGGTCAGGAGTTTAATTCTTTTTTCTTTCACAGCTTTGAAACAACTCATTGATGAGGGAAAGGTATGCAAGGTATATATGAAAGGCATCAAGCAGTACTTTATCCCACTCAGGCACTCTGAAGGAGCACAAATGTGACAAAATGGTCTCATCTTTAATCCCTCACATCCAGTCAAGAAGGAATGAAAATTACGTTGAGTGCCACATGTGCAGACAAACAGAGCAGACATGCCGGCATCCCCGGTAAACCCCCAAGGAACCCGAGGGAAATGCGCCGTCTCAACACAAACGCAAGGTCAGCGTCAGTCGGATGAACTTCAAACAGCTCTGCTGGAGCTCATCCTCAGAGTACAGTCTGTCTCAGAAGTACACTCTCCTGATGCGACAGTTGGCATGAATCTGTACTCGCAGTGTCTCAGTGTAATCAGTGCCAGAGGCCCTCCTGGTGAGATCTGACAGGTTAAACTGTATCTGGTTCCAACCATCGTCCAACCTCATGGGCATGGTGCAGATAAACGGCTTTACTCGAGTTGTGCTTTGATAGTTGCTTGCCCGAAACCGGCGGCGAATATTTTTATCATCCAACACCTGAATTTCAAAGGTGAAATACTTTTTGATGTTCTTTATAATCATCACCAAAAAAGTTAGTTTGATGCCAAGTGTCTTCTTTGGATCAGCAGGACATGGTATGTAGGTGGTGCTGACATTTGTTCCTTCAACCTCCAACACGTTTGAGTGTATGTCATTGTCAGTGACTCTCTTTATGTGACCATTCTTTACCTTTCTGTCCCATATTTGTAAAGGCTTACTGCCTATGCTGTACAGACAACACCAGAGACTTGATTTTGTCAACAATGTCAACAGACCGCTGGTCTTCACAGGAGGCGCAGACGCCACTCTCCATCATCGGAGAGGAGGCGGATCAACGGGAACTGGACGGTGCGTAGGGGTGCCGCGGTTCTCGGTTTTTAACTGAACCGTTCGGTACGACATACACGGATCAATACGCTTATAAACCACGGTCTGTCGTTGCACAATTAAGCAATTAATTTCTTTCAGCTGGCCACCGACTTGAGCAACAGATCTGCAGTCACTGTCTGCCTGCCTGCAGAAGCAAGCACTCTGCTAGAGAAATCCCCGCCCCACGAGTAGCTGTACAATCACTGGCTCTCCCACACCCCCCTCCTGCCTGTGTGTGAAATCTGAGCTGCAGAGAAGCAGGAGGGAGAGCTCACAGACAGAACGCAAATCACCCGTTTCAGAAAGCCATGGCGAGTGGAGGAGTGGAGAACGAGAGGGAAGAGTCTGTCGAGGCACCAGCGTCGTTCAAGTCTGCAGTTTGGGAACACTTTGGCTTCGCTGTTGACTATGGTGATGAGGGAGAGAAAAAAGTGGACTGAACTAAGACAATTTGTAAGCGCTGCTTAACACGTGTAGCATATGCACATGGGAACACTTCCAATATAAGCACACATTTAAAGTGTCACCACCCAGATGTAGCCCTTGTTTGGAGCCGGCCATCCGTGCAGGTAACATCGGGCAAAAATCAAAAGAAAATGGCAGAATCCATGCAGCAGCACTATGGCGTTGGTTCTGAGAAACATAAGAAAATAACCCTTGCAATTGAAAAGTTCATTACTAAAGATGTGCAGCTTCTTTCAAGTAGTGGAAGACACAGGCTTTCGTCACGTAGTGAAAATGCTTGACCCATGTTACATTGTCCCTGGCCCTACTCATTTCACGGACAGAGTAATCCCTGCCACGTATGAAACGGTGCGCACAGAGCTTGCAGACGATTTGGCAAAAGCCCCAAGTCTCGCGCTGACCACCGACAGCTGGACGTCCCGTGCGACAGATAGTTACCTCACTGTTACAGTTCACTATTTGTCAGAGTGGGAAATGAAAAGTGCAGTGCTGCAGACGCATGCAATGCACGAAAGTCACACAAGTGCCAACTTGCAAACGAGATGAGAAGTGTAGAGACGGAGTGGAAGTTGAAGCGATCGCTTCTAAGCATCCCAGTCACCACTGATAAATGCATCAAATATAGTGAAAGCTATCAATGAAGTGGATGAGCTCGGGCCAGAGAGGCTGCTTCGCTCACAACGTTAACCTCGCAGCCAAGAAGTCCGTTGACAACAGCACAGTGTCTCATCTCCGAGGGAAAGTGAGGCGAGTTGTCACGTTTTTCCACAAAAGCTCTACCGCCAAAAGTAAGATGACTGAGAAACAAAAGGCATGAGAGCTGCCTAAAAACATGTTAATCATGGATGTCAGTACTCAGAACACAACACATGACATGTTAGAACGCTATCTGGAACAACAGGCTGCAGTCTACGCCACATTAACGGACCCAGCTGTGAAGAAGAACAGGACCAAGGACATGGCACTGTCAAATGACAACCAACGGGGACTGGCAGAACAACTCGTTAAACTCCTGAAACCACTCAAGTCTGTCACCAAATTAATGAGCAGCGAGGCGACCCCCACCGCTTCAATGATTCTCCCCCTAAAGGTTCAAATCCTTGATGCTATGACCCCACTAGCCGATGACAGCCCAGCCATCAGAGAGGGTAAAGCAGCAGCTGTTCGGGACCTTTCTACAAGGTACGTGTTTATATACACTGTATATAAATTTTCCTAGATGATGATTATGTGTAGTTTTACTAACTTTTTGCCACATATTTTAGTGATTTGATCGCCATATTTGGTCCTCATAAGGATTCAGGAACCACTATAACCAAAATTATTATAATCACATTAAGAGTATCTGTCTGCTAATAGAGCTGAATGCCTAAATTGCAGGTACACAGACCCTGACCTCGTGAGGTACCTTCAGAAGTCCACAGCGGTGGATCCCAGGTTTAAATCCCTCCCTTTTCTGGATGAATCCTCTCGTAACCTGGTCTTCAATGAAATCAAGGCAGAAATCTTGGAGCATGAACAGGAGGTATGCTGTTTTGTGATTTTATTATTGCATTATATCTCTTGTATATGCATTATATGCTGCATGTATGGATGGATACAAATGCAATAGGGATAGAAAACAAAGCATGATGGGTTTATTTTCATTTGTCCTGAAATATTCTATATCTTAAAACATTTGTTGTGTTTTATTTACTATTGTTGCAGACTCAGCGTCAGGCAGAGGAGGCCAGGCCAGGCCCATCCACTGATGGACAAAATCCATTCTCCCCTCCTCTCAAGAAGAAGAAGACAGTCATGTCAGAGTTGTTCGGAGCAGTTTACAGAACCCAGCAGCATCAGGTCAAGCCCCTTTCTGAGGTAGTCGAGCAGGAACTCAACTTCTACAGGTTAGCCGTCGACAACATAGATGTGGAGGATGATCCATCTGAGTGGTGGAAAGACAACGAATCAAAGTTTCCTCATCTCGCAAAAAGTTTCCAAACATCACCTCTGTGTCCCAGGAACATCTGTCCGAAGTGAGAGAGTTTTCTCCACTGCAGGGGACATTGTCAGTGCATGCCGCTCTCGCCTTTCTGAAGAGAATGTTGACACGCTTCTCTTCTTGCAGAAGAACCTCAAAATAGAAGAATTAAAAACAGCAAACTATCTTGATGTATAAGCTTTAAGCTATTGAAGTTCTCTTTGTTTAATGTTTATTTATTCAATTTGTTACTGCTGCAAGCCATTTTTATTTATTTAACTGTTTCCCACTGAGTGGTGGTGAACTTGAGTTTTAGAACCAGATATGGCTGTTGCCAAAACAGTGCACCTTGTTTTTGCTATTTAATATTTACACTATAATATTTTATACTTGGAAATAGTAGGTCAAGTTCAGGCACTTCAATTTTGAATTTGCGCATTTTTGTTCCATGTAGTTAAATTCAAAACTTCAAAAAAGGAAAATACATTTTTTTTTAAAAAGTCTTTTGTGTGTGTGTGTGTGTGTGTGTGTGTGTGTGTGTGTGTGTGTGTTCTTATATGCAAAAATGGCTATGCAAGCTAGGGACAGGAACAGCTGGAAAACTGCGATTCACCAGGGAGTCGATCTGTTTGAAGAACAGAGAAGAAACAAACGTGATGAGAAAAGAGCAGCCCGGAAAGCTCGTCAAAGCACTACGGACAACACAACATATGCTGCTAATCTACATATTTGTCCTCAATGTCAGAAGGTGTGTCGTTCGCGGATTGGACTTGTCAGCCATCTGAGGACACACAACTAGGCCGAAATGCAAGCAGACATCATACTCGAATATTCGAAGGATTGCAAACGACGATGCAAAAATACATACCGAAACTGAACCGAAACTGTGAGCCCAAACCGAGGTACGAACCAATCCGTGGGAAAACTGTATCGTGGCACCCCTAGTACCAAACTGTACCTAAACTACTTTAGGACAAGTCTCAGCTGCAACTCCTCCAGGAGCTGGCCTCAGAGTTTGACGGACTGTCACCCATTTGCACTCACAGTTCCAGGATCCAGTGTAAACTGTGAGAGGGAGTTTTCTGCAATGAACAGGGTAAAACTATGGTTAAATTGTTGTTTGAGTTCATTTAGATTAATAGTAATTTTTCAATTTTTTCTAATTACCCATATTGTTCTGCCAATAGGTCAAGACAGACTTGAGGAAAAGACTGCAACGAGCCAGCCTCAGTGCCTGGCTTCAGATCAGCATCAATGGACCGCCCCTGGACAAAGTGAATTACGAAAGAGCACAGGAGATGATCTTTGAGAAGCCCAGAAGAATGGTGTCCAGTGACCAGTCATGTAAACTCTGCTCAAAACATTGAATGTTCAATTGTAAACGTCATGCTGCAGCACGTGAGTCAGAGCCGACACATCTGAAAGAGATGTGTCAGACTACCAGTACACTGACCACATGTTCAGGTTGGAACTGAGTCAAATGCAGAGAACGGTCAGCTTTGGTCAATTTTAAACTGTCCTTGGACAGACCAACAACATCCTCAACATCAGTCGCAGCTGAAACCACCAGAGTCTCCCTGGAACAGAACTGGAGAGCAGCACAGCTGAGCTTCAATGATTTCAGCACTGGACAGCTCCACAGCAGCTCTACCATTTGCACTGATGGGAAAAAGGGAAAAAAGATGTTACGCCATCGTCAACGAGCTGGTTCAGCACCAGCTGAAGGGTTCATTGTTTATCGTCCTTTGACCTTCAACAGGACCCACAGTCTGGATCGTTGGGGACAGCTACGTCAGGAGAGGAGGAGGGCGGGCGAGGGACACCATGGGGCCAAACCTGGGCCTGGATGCTGCATCCTTAAAGGAAATGAATGAAGCACTGCGCTTCATCAACAGTGACTGATGGCTGCCTTTGTTCCGTCTATTGGTGGAGCAGCTGTTCATCACCGTGAGATTAATCACAAAACTCCAGGTCTGTTTCTGCCTGATGAAGTTCATTTAGCCCATTTGGGGAATGACATTTAAGACACATTGCCCAGTGTGTGAAAGAGCAAATCCAGTAGGGGATGCTGCATTTGGATTTCACACCAACATTTTGGGAGAAACAAAACAGGTCAGGAGTTTAATTCTTTTTTCTTTCACAGCTTTGAAACAACTCATTGATGAGGGAAAGGTATGCAAGTTATATATGAAAGGCATCAAGCAGTACTTTATCCCACTCAGGCACTCTGAAGGAGCACAAATGTGACAAAATGGTCTCATCTTTAATCCCTCACATCCAGTCAAGAAGGAATGAAAATTACGTTGAGTGCCACATGTGCAGACAAACAGAGCAGACATGCCGGCATCCCCGGTAAACCCCCAAGGAACCCGAGGGAAATGCGCCGTCTCCTCAACACAAACGCAAGGTCAGCGTCAGTCGGATGAACTTCAAACAGCTCTGCTGGAGCTCATCCTCAGAGTACAGTCTGTCTCAGAAGTACACTCTCCTGATGCGACAGTTGGCATGAATCTGTACTCGCAGTGTCTCAGTGTAATCAGTGCCAGAGGCCCTCCTGGTGAGATCTGACAGGTTAAACTGTATCTGGTTCCAACCATCGTCCAACCTCATGGGCATGGTGCAGATAAACGGCTTTACTCGAGTTGTGCTTTCATAGTTGTTTGCCCGAAACCGGCGGCGAACATTTTTATCAACCAACACCTGAATTTCAAAGGTGAAATACTTTTTGATGTTCTTTATAATCATCACCAAAAAAGGTAGTTTGATGCCAAGTGTCTTCTTTGGATCAGCAGGACATGTTATGTAGGTGGTGCTGACATTTGTTCCTTCAACCTCCAACACGTTTGAGTGTATGTCATTGTCAGTGACTCTCTTTATGTGACCATTCTTTACCTTTCTGTCCCATATTTGTAAAGGCTTACTGCCTATGCTGTACAGACAACACCAGAGACTTGATTTTGTCAACAATGTCAACAGACCGCTGGTCTTCACAGGAGGCGCAGACGCCACTCTCCATCATCGGAGAGGAGGCGGATCAACGGGAACTGGACGGTGCGTAGGGGTGCCGCGGTTCTCGGTTTTTAACTGAACCGTTCGGTACGACATACACGGATCAATACGCTTATAAACCACGGTCTGTCGTTGCACAATTAAGCAATTAATTTCTTTCAGCTGGCCACCGACTTGAGCAACAGATCTGCAGTCACTGTCTGCCTGCCTGCAGAAGCAAGCACTCTGCTAGAGAAATCCCCGCCCCACGAGTAGCTGTACAATCACTGGCTCTCCCACACCCCCCTCCTGCCTGTGTGTGAAATCTGAGCTGCAGAGAAGCAGGAGGGAGAGCTCACAGACAGAACGCAAATCACCCGTTTCAGAAAGCCATGGCGAGTGGAGGAGTGGAGAACGAGAGGGAAGAGTCTGTCGAGGCACCAGCGTCGTTCAAGTCTGCAGTTTGGGAACACTTTGGCTTCGCTGTTGACTATGGTGATGAGGGAGAGAAAAAAGTGGACTGAACTAAGACAATTTGTAAGCGCTGCTTAACACGTGTAGCATATGCACATGGGAACACTTCCAATATAAGCACACATTTAAAGTGTCACCACCCAGATGTAGCCCTTGTTTGGAGCCGGCCATCCGTGCAGGTAACATCGGGCAAAAATCAAAAGAAAATGGCAGAATCCATGCAGCAGCACTATGGCGTTGGTTCTGAGAAACATAAGAAAATAACCCTTGCAATTGAAAAGTTCATTACTAAAGATGTGCAGCTTCTTTCAAGTAGTGGAAGACACAGGCTTTCGTCACGTAGTGAAAATGCTTGACCCATGTTACATTGTCCCTGGCCGTACTCATTTCACGGATAGAGTAATCCCTGCCATGTATGAAACGGTGCGCACAGAGCTTGCAGACGATTTGGCAAAAGCCCCAAGTCTCGCGCTGACCACCGACAGCTGGACGTCCCGTGCGACAGATAGTTACCTCACTGTTACAGTTCACTATTTGTCAGAGTGGGAAATGAAAAGTGCAGTGCTGCAGACGCATGCAATGCACGAAAGTCACACAAGTGCCAACTTGCAAACGAGATGAGAAGTGTAGAGACGGAGTGGAAGTTGAAGCGATCGCTTCTAAGCATCCCAGTCACCACTGATAATGCATCAAATATAGTGAAAGCTATCAATGAAGTGGATGAGCTCGGGCCAGAGAGGCTGCTTCGCTCACAACGTTAACCTCGCAGCCAAGAAGTCCGTTGACAACAGCACAGTGTCTCATCTCCGAGGGAAAGTGAGGCGAGTTGTCACGTTGTTCCACAAAAGCTCTACCGCCAAAAGTAAGATGACTGAGAAACAAAAGGCATGAGAGCTGCCTAAAAACATGTTAATCATGGATGTCAGTACTCAGAACACAACACATGACATGTTAGAACGCTATCTGGAACAACAGGCTGCAGTCTACGCCACATTAACGGACCCAGCTGTGAAGAAGAACAGGACCAAGGACATGGCACTGTCAAATGACAACCAACGGGGACTGGCAGAACAACTCGTTAAACTCCTGAAACCACTCAAGTCTGTCACCAAATTAATGAGCAGCGAGGCGACCCCCACCGCTTCAATGATTCTCCCCCTAAAGGTTCAAATCCTTGATGCTATGACCCCACTAGCCGATGACAGCCCAGCCATCAGAGAGGGTAAAGCAGCAGCTGTTCGGGACTTTTCTACAAGGTACGTGTTTATATACACTGTATATAAATTTTCCTAGATGATGATGATGTGTAGTTTTACTAACTTTTTGCCACATATTTTAGTGATTTGATCGCCATATTTGGTCCTCATAAGGATTCAGGAACCACTATAACCAAAATTATTATAATCACATTAAGAGTATCTGTCTGCTAATAGAGCTGAATGCCTAAATTGCAGGTACACAGACCCTGACCTCGTGAGGTACCTTCAGAAGTCCACAGCGGTGGACCCCAGGTTTAAATCCCTCCCTTTTCTGGATGAATCCTCTCGTAACCTGGTCTTCAATGAAATCAAGGCAGAAATCTTGGAGCATGAACAGGAGGTATGCTGTTTTGTGATTTTATTATTGCATTATATCTCTTGTATATGCATTATATGCTGCATGTATGGATGGATACAAATGCAATAGGGATAGAAAACAAAGCATGATGGGTTTATTTTCATTTGTCCTGAAATATTCTATATCTTAAAACATTTGTTGTGTTTTATTTACTATTGTTGCAGACTCAGCGTCAGGCAGAGGAGGCCAGGCCAGGCCCATCCACTGATGGACAAAATCCATTCTCCCCTCCTCTCAAGAAGAAGAAGACAGTCATGTCAGAGTTGTTCGGAGCAGTTTACAGAACCCAGCAGCATCAGGTCAAGCCCCTTTCTGAGGTAGTCGAGCAGGAACTCAACTTCTACAGGTTAGCCGTCGACAACATAGATGTGGAGGATGATCCATCTGAGTGGTGGAAAGACAACGAATCAAAGTTTCCTCATCTCGCAAAAAGTTTCCAAACTTCACCTCTGTGTCCCAGGAACATCTGTCCCAAGTGAGAGAGTTTTCTCCACTGCAGGGGACATTGTCAGTGCATGCCGCTCTCGCCTTTCTGAAGAGAATGTTGACACGCTTCTCTTCTTGCAGAAGAACCTCAAAATAGAAGAATTAAAAACAGCAAACTATCTTGATGTATAAGCTTTAAGCTATTGAAGTTCTCTTTGTTTAATGTTTATTTATTCAATTTGTTACTGCTGCAAGCCATTTTTATTTATTTAACTGTTTCCCACTGAGTGGTAGTGAACTTGAGTTTTAGAACCAGATATGGCTGTTGCCAAAACAGTGCACCTTGTTTTTGCTATTTAATATTTACACTATAATATTTTATACTTGGAAATAGTAGGTTAAGTTCAGGCACTTCAATTTTGAATTTGCGCATTTTTGTTCCATGTAGTTAAATTCAAAACTTCAAAAAAGGAAAATACTTTTTTTTTTTTAAAGTCTTTTGTGTGTGTGTGTGTGTGTGTGTGTGTTCTTATATGCAAAAATGGCTATGCAAGCTAGGGACAGGAACAGCTGGAAAACTGCGATTCACCAGGGAGTCGATCTGTTTGAAGAACAGAGAAGAAACAAACGTGATGAGAAAAGAGCAGCCCGGAAAGCTCGTCAAAGCACTACGGACAACACAACATATGCTGCTAATCTACATATTTGTCCTCAATGTCAGAAGGTGTGTCGTTCGCGGATTGGACTTGTCAGCCATCTGAGGACACACAACTAGGCCGAAATGCAAGCAGACATCATACTCGAATATTCGAGGGATTGCAAACGACGATGCAAAAATACATACCGAAACTGAACCGAAACTGTGAGCCCAAACCGAGGTACGAACCAATCCGTGGGAAAACTGTATCGTGGCACCCCTAGTACCAAACTGTACCTAAACTACTTTAGGACAAGTCTCAGCTGCAACTCCTCCAGGAGCTGGCCTCAGAGTTTGACGGACTGTCACCCATTTGCACTCACAGTTCCAGGATCCAGTGTAAACTGTGAGAGGGAGTTTTCTGCAATGAACAGAGTAAAACTATGGTTAAATTGTTGTTTGAGTTCATTTAGATTAATAGTAATTTTTCAACTTTTTCTAATTACCCATATTGTTCTGCCAATAGGTCAAGACAGACTTGAGGAAAAGACTGCAACGAGCCAGCCTCAGTGCCTGGCTTCAGATCAGCATCAATGGACCGCCCCTGGACAAAGTGAATTACGAAAGAGCACAGGAGATGATCTTTGAGAAGCCCAGAAGAATGGTGTCCAGTGACCAGTCATGTAAACTCTGCTCAAAACATTGAATGTTCAATTGTAAACGTCATGCTGCAGCACGTGAGTCAGAGCCGACACATCTGAAAGAGATGTGTCAGACTACCAGTACACTGACCACATGTTCAGGTTGGAACTGAGTCAAATGCAGAGAACGGTCAGCTTTGGTCAATTTTAAACTGTCCTTGGACAGACCAACAACATCCTCAACATCAGACGCAGCTGAAACCACCAGAGTCTCCCTGGAACAGAACTGGAGAGCAGCACAGCTGAGCTTCAATGATTTCAGCACTGGACAGCTCCACAGCAGCTCCACCATTTGCACTGATGGGAAAAAGGGAAAAAAGATGTTACGCCATCGTCAACGAGCTGGTTCAGCACCAGCTGAAGGGTTCATTGTTTATCGTCCTTTGACCTTCAACAGGACCCACAGTCTGGATCGTTGGGGACAGCTACGTCAGGAGAGGAGGAGGGCGGGCGAGGGACACCATGGGGCCAAACCTGGGCCTGGATGCTGCATCCTTAAAGGAAATGAATGAAGCACTGCGCTTCATCAACAGTGACTGATGGCTGCCTTTGTTCCGTCTATTGGTGGAGCAGCTGTTCATCACCGTGAGATTAATCACAAAACTCCAGGTCTGTTTCTGCCTGATGAAGTTCATTTAGCCCATTTGGGGAATGACATTTAAGACACATTGCCCAGTGTGTGAAAGAGCAAATCCAGTAGGGGATGCTGCATTTGGATTTCACACCAACATTTTGGGAGAAACAAAACAGGTCAGGAGTTTAATTCTGTTTTCTTTCACAGCTTTGAAACAACTCATTGATGAGGGAAAGGCATCAAGCAGTACTTTATCCCACTCAGGCACTCTGAGGGAGCACAAAAGTGACAAAATGGTCTCATCTTTAATCCCTCACATCCAGTCAAGAAGGAATGAAAATTACGTTGAGTGCCACATGTGCAGACAAACAGAGCAGACATGCCGGCATCCCCGGAAACCCCCAAGGAACCCGAGGGAAATGCGCCGTCTCCTCAACACAAACGCAAGGTCAGCGTCAGTCGGACGAACTTCAAACAGCTCTGCTGGAGCTCATCCTCAGAGTACAGTCTGTCTCAGAAGTACACTCTCCTGATGCGACAGTTGGCATGAATCTGTACTCGCAGTGTCTCAGTGTAATCAGTGCCAGAGGCCCTCCTGGTGAGATCTGACAGGTTAAACTGTATCTGGTTCCAACCATCATCCAACCTCATGGGCATGGTGCAGATAAACGGCTTTACTCGAGTTGTGCTTTCATAGTTGCTTGCCCGAAACCGGCGGCGAATATTTTTATCATCCAACACCTGAATTTCAAAGGTGAAATACTTTTTGAGGTTCTTTATAATCATCACCAAAAAGGTAGTTTGATGCCAAGTGTCTTCTTTGGATCAGCAGGACATGTTATGTAGGTGGTGCTGACATTTGTTCCTTCAACCTCCAACACGTTTGAGTGTATGTCATTGTCAGTGACTCTCTTTATGTGACCATTCTTTACCTTTCTGTCCCATATTTGTAAAGGCTTACTGCCTATGCTGTACAGACAACACCAGAGACTTGATTTTGTCAACAATGTCAACAGACCGCTGGTCTTCACAGGAGGCGCAGACGCCACTCTCCATCATCGGAGAGGAGGCGGATCAACGGGAACTGGACGGTGCGTAGGGGTGCCGCGGTTCTCGGTTTTTAACTGAACCGTTCAGTACGACATACACGGATCAATACGCTTTTAACCACGGTCTGTCGTTGCACAATTAAGCAATTAATTTCTTTCAGCTGGCCACCGACTTGAGCAACAGATCTGCAGTCACTGTCTGCCTGCCTGCAGAAGCAAGCACTCTGCTAGAGAAATCCCCGCCCCACGAGTAGCTGTACAATCACTGGCTCTCCCACACCCCCCTCCTGCCTGTGTGTGAAATCTGAACCGCAGAGAAGCAGGAGGGAGAGCTCACAGACAGAACGCAAATCACCCGTTTCAGAAAGCCATGGCGAGTGGAGGAGTGGAGAACGAGAGAGAGAAGTCTGTCGAGGCACCAGCGTCGTTCAAGTCTGCAGTTTGGGAACACTTTGGCTTCGCTGTTGACTATGGTGATGAGGGAGAGAAAAAAGTGGACTGAACGAAGACAATTTGTAAGCGCTGCTTAACACGTGTAGCATATGCACATGGGAACACTTCCAATATAAGCACACATTTAAAGCGTCACCACCCAGATGTAGCCCTTGTTTGGAGCCGGCCATCCGTGCAGGTAACATCGGGCAAAAAACAGACAATGGCAGAATCTGTGCAGCAGCCCTATAGCTTTGGTTCTGAGAAACATAAGAAAATAACCCTTGCAATTGGAAAGTTCATTACTAAAGATGTGCAGCTTCTTTCAAGTAGTGGAAGACACAGGCTTTCGTCACGTAGTGAAAACGCTTGACCCATGTTACATTGTCCCTGGCCCTACTCATTTCACGGACAGAGTAATCCCTGCCACGTATGAAACGGTGCGCACAGAGCTTGCAGACGATTTGGCTAAAGCCCCAAGTCTCGCGCTGACCACCGACAGCTGGACGTCCCGTGCGACAGATAGTTATCTCACTGTTACAGTTCACTATTTGTCAGAGTGGGAAATGAAAAGCGCAATGCTGCAGACGCATGCAATGCACGAAAGTCACACAAGTGCCAACTTGCAAACGAGATGAGAAGTGTAGAGACGGAGTGGAAGTTGAAGCGATCGCTTCTAAGCATCCCAGTCACCACTGATAATGTATCAAATATAGTGAAAGCTATCAATGAAGTGGATGAGCTCGGGCCAGAGAGGCTGCTTCGCTCACGTTAACCTGGCAGCCAAGAAGTCCGTTGACAACAGCACAGTGTCTCATCTCCGAGGGAAAGTGAGGCGAGTTGTCACGTTTTTCCACAAAAGCTCTACCGCCAAAAGTAAGATGACTGAGAAACAAAAGGCATTAGAGCTGCCTAAAAACATGTTAATCATGGATATCAGTACTCGGAACACAACACATGACATGTTAGAACGCTATCTGGAACAACAGGCTGCAGTCTACGCCACATTAACGGACCCACGCCGTCTCCTCAACACAAACGCAAGGTCAGCGTCAGTCGGACGAACTTCAAACAGCTCTGCTGGAGCTCATCCTCAGAGTACAGTCTGTCTCAGAAGTACACTCTCCTTATGCGACAGTTGGCATGAATCTGTACTCGCAGTGTCTCAGTGTAATCAGTGCCAGAGGCCCTCCTGGTGAGATCTGACAGGTTAAACTGTATCTGGTTCCAACCATCGTCCAACCTCATGGGCATGGTGCAGATAAACGGCTTTACTCGAGTTGTGCTTTCATAGTTGCTTGCCCGAAACCGGTGGCAAACATTTTTATCATCCAACACCTGAATTTCAAAGGTGAAATACTTTTTGAGGTTCTTTATAATCATCACCAAAAAAGGTAGTTTGATGCCAAGTGTCTTCTTTGGATCAGCAGGACATGTTATGTAGGTGGTGCTGACATTTGCTCCTTCAACCTCCAACACGTTTCAGTGTATGTCATTGTCAGTGACTCTCTTTATGTGACCATTCTTTACCTTTCTGTCCCATATTTGTAAAGGCTTACTGCCTATGCTGTACAGACAACACCAGAGACTTGACTTCTTCAACAATGTCAACAGACCGCTGGTCTTCACAGGAGGCGCAGACGCCACTCTCCATCATCGGAGAGGAGGCAGTTCAACGGGAACTGGACGGTGCGGTGAGAAATTAAACATCCTGCGTCGTCTCGGCGCCTGCAGTTCCTTCAAGGAGGAAGCACAGGCATCGAGGCTGAAAGAGGCTGATGTGGCCTCTCAGCCTGCTCAGCAGAGCCAGGCCTTCAGTGAGATCTTCCTGCAGGGTGCTGCTTTGGTGGCGCAGGCTCTGAGTCCAGTGTGACACAGCTCCATATGAACAGCTGATTTTATACACAGCTGTTTCAATCAATGTAGTTTTCATGTCCCATGTGTGCGTGCATTTATTTGTTCTAGCTCAAAACCAACACAAGAGTAAATTGTTGCACCAATGACTAAAACTTGTAGCACTGCAGTATGTTTGCAGATGACATTCCTTTAAGATGAGCTTCAGGAATGAGCTGTAGTGGTGTAAAAACACAAAGGTTTAGCAGCTTATAACATGAGGTTAAAGGATTGTGATTCAATTCTGAAGGTCAAACTGTGCGTCAGTGACCCCATTTTAAATATTGTTGAATGTGGTGATCATCACAGTCATGATCTTTTATCCACATCAATTCACTCTATGGTGTTTCAAATAACAGGGTCCTTGACAAACACTCATCTGGCTGCTACTGAAGAGCGAGTGGCGAGAAGGCGGGGCCAGTCTGGTTTACATGTCGGACAGGGAGAAGGAACAAGTCAGAACTTATGTCATTTCACCTTCGTGTCTAAATTTGCAAGACAATATATTTTCATCATTGACATGAATTTTGTTTCATTGATGGACCCAACAGTGTCCTGTACCCCTTTCCCACTGGCTAAAAAACCCGTTTAAACCCGCTAACTCATGGCAGTGGGAAAGGGTTTGACCCGTGATTTGGACCTGGGTCGTTGACCCTGCAATCAACCCGGTAATTTGCCGGGTGAGTTTGTAGCGGCTTTGGTGGAGGGAATTAACGCGATGACGTTGACGGAGCGTGCCTACGTTCGGCTGATGTCACAAATGTGCGCCCGCACCACAGCAGTAAGTCCCACACGGCGTGCTCGGTGTGGAGGGGAAGAGAGGAGAGCTTTGTTTTTGCCTTTCGACACAGTTTTGATAAATTTTTCCTGAAGATGGCCCTGCACTGGCTGGACAGCGAAGTGACAGAGCTCCTGCTGATCCGTGGCGAAGAAGAGGTGTGCCGGCACATCAGAACCAGCGGATTCTCCTTGGCATGCTTCTCTCCAGGCCCCCGGGCCCTGCACCACAGGCTCCCCCTCCCCAGCCGCCCATGCCTCTGTCTGGGCGGCTGGTTACGAGAACTCCTGCCTGGGTGGTCCAGCGTGGACCAGCACACCCAACAAGGCAGACGAGAACTGCACGCAGAGGCAGCTGTGACAAAGGACATGAGTGGACTGGGAATGTGTGTGGAATTTCTTATCTTTTTGGTTTTTTTGTAGATGTGTTAAATTGCATGGTGTGCTGTGGCAAAATAACAAATATGACGTCGACGCAAAAACTGCACGTCGATGCGTCGTCCCTCGGAATAAAAAAAATGGCGGCGGCGTCAAGTAGCAGCGAGTCGGGGGAGAAGAAAAGATCTCGTAAAAGGATGTCAAGAGTATGGGAGTACTTTACACCAAAGGGTAACGATTCGGTGGTCCGTGACCTGTGCAAAATGGAGATGGCGTACCATAAAAGCACTACCGCGATGCACCAGCGTCTTAAGAGGAGGCACCCGGGAGTTGCTTCTTTGGAGGAGAAGACACCGGAAGTTTTCAACTTTTTTCTTTCGTTGTTTGCAGTGATTAATCCTGTCATTCATCCAAACCGCACCACGTGACGTGCTCCAGCCTCGCACACACAGAACATGTGCTCACTTAAACACACACACACACACACACACACACACTCACCTCACACCGGCTGGCGGAGCTCACGTAACCTGGCTGCAAGCCTGCACTGCAGTCCAGCGTGACGGCGTTGTAAACCATACCGTGAGCAGGCTGCGTCTCCAAGTTTTTCCCCTTTAAACACCATAAGTTCATCCTGAATATTTCTCCCGTCACCTTAATTATTAAGGTGAGAAGTATAATGCAGACGTTTGCGTTTTTCTAGTGCAGTGTTCACTGTATGTTTATGTAGCAGATTGAAAAAAATAATCTATTGGCTGTGTAATCATATTGTTACCATGACAAACATCATTTTGCAAAATTAATTACAGTATAACAAAGCTGTCAAATTGATTTAAAAGACTATAATGAGACTAAAAATTAGACTAAAACTGAAATGGATTTCCACTGACTAAACGTTAATTAAAACAAAACAAAAAGAAGAAAATGCGACTTTAACGAAATCCAGTCTTTGGTGAGGGACAAACACTGAAATTAAATTAAAAATTCTTGTCAAAATAAACACTGATACACGTTAAAGTTTTTTTTTTTTTTTAATTTCTTTGTCTTTTTTTAATACATTCATTGTTGTTCTAACTTTCAACTTTTAGGTTAATTTATTATTATTATTAACATTATGATAATTATATTTAATTTATATGGGCAGATCATTTAGAAATATATATTATTAACCTGTGCACTGTGTGATTTGTTTTCAGGGACATAGATAAGCAGAAAAGTTTGCAGGATTACTATCAGACCAAAAAAAAAAAAAAAAAACCCCACCCCCTGCACCCCCCAGGAGGCTGCTGCTCTTACCGAGAGCATCCTTTCGATGACTGTAAATTACATGAGGCCTGTCGCCATCATTGAAGGAGAGGGATTTAAAGAAACGCTCTCCACTTTTAATCAAGGTTACAGTCTTCCATCCAGGCGCCACTTCACTAGTTTGATGGAGGAAAAGTATGAAACATCAGTGGAGAAACTACGGAACAAATTAAAGGCAGCAAATTAAAAAAATCTCCCTAACCAGGGATGCCTGGACCAGTATGGTTACAGAGGCATAACTTGGAGGAGACGCGTCACTTCATCGACGAGGAATGGAATCTTGTCTCCTGCAACCTGACAACACTGCCAGTTGAGGAGCGGCACACGGCACAAAATACGGCCTCCTGGGTGGAGAAGGTGGCAGAAAAATTCCACATTTCATTGAACAATGTTCTTGCAGTTGTGCATGATAATGCAAGTCATGTGGTCGCAGCTCTCCGCATCCTTGAAGAGAAGCTTGGAGTTGCATCCTTCCGGTGTGCAGGGCACACGTTGCAGCTGGTTGTAAACCACGCAATGAAGGACCCCACGATTGATAGAACACTATCAGCAGCACGTGGCCTTGTGAAGTACATCAAGAAAAGTGAGCCAGCTAGCACTAAACTCAAGCAGAAACAACAACAAATGGGCACACCTGGGCATAAACTGATCCAGGATGTGGCTGTCAGATGAACAGTTCATACTACATGGTTGAACGTTTGTTAGAACAGCGGTGGCCAGTGGTTGCCACACTGTCGGACCCAGAAGTCACACACCATGGGAAACATTACCTGGATCTGAAAAATGATCAGTGGGTTCTTCTGAGTGAGCTGAAGGAGGAACTCCAGCCTTATGAGCAAGCGACTGTTTTCCTAAGTGGGCAATCATCTGTCACAGCTTCTGTTCTCCCCCCCTGCTGAAAGGTCTACTGAAACCCACCCACAACAGATCCTTTGATTCTGCTGCCGTGAACCTTTTCCAGAGCCATGCTGAAGAGGAAATTCTTTCAAGGTGGCACCCGCTGGTGTCTGCATTTCAAGAGGATGGAAATAATGCGTCACTCCTCGCTGCTGCCCTTCATCCACGTTTCAGAAAATTGAAGTTCCTTTCTCAAGAGGATGCTCTGAAACTCCAAGCAAAAGTTCAGAGTGTTGCACTTGACCTGAAAAGGGAGCAGAGAGCGCTCCAGCAGGCAGCAGTGGGGCAGCAGAAGGGGGAAGCCTCAGCGACTCCTCCACCAAAGAGGAAGTCTGTTTTGGACACTTTGTTGGGCTCAGATTCAGAGGAGGAAGACGGCAACGAGGCACCAGACGACCAGGATGATGAGGACACAGTGAGGAAGGAAGCAGTGATGTATTTTGGGGAAAACCCCACCCCAAGGGGTGTGACCCCCTTCAATGGTGGAGGGCTAATGAGGCAAGATTCCCTTCACCGGCTGCTTTAGCAAAATCCTACTTCGCTGCACCAGCAACATCCGCGCCATCTGAAAGGCTTTTTCCAGTGGCTGGACGTATTGTCAACAAAAACAAATAACTAGTGGTGTGCATCGCCTAGTATCTGGCGATACGATTCGTATCACGATTCATGGGTCACAATTCGATATATCCCGATACCAATGTTCATGACGATTATTGCGATACTTTAGGAACAACAAATTTGTAAACTAGTAGTACTTCATGAGAAAACTTGTATGAAACACATTTTATTCATCCCAAATGCAACAGCAGCACTCAAACAACTATATTTAACAGCAAACAAGTTGCAGGCTACTTTTTCATTTGAACAGTAAATAAAAATAAAGGCTACATATACCTTCAATAATGTAACATGTTTTGAGAAAATAAAGTGCAATCATTGTAAAACATTGAATTGAATTGAATTGAAATTCCTTTATTTGTCTCACAGGGGGAAATTGCAATGTTAAGCAGCACAGAGAAAAGAAATAGAAACAGAAAAGAAATGCAAAATATGAGAATTTACAAGATCCAACCATCCATACAAAAATTAACTATAAATTTAGGATAAATATAATTAAATAACAGATACAAACTAAATGACATAATTTAAATATAGTTTAAATGTAAGTTTCAGACAGATATAAAGAAATAACAGATATAAACTAACAGATATAAATCAAATATAAATTAAATATACATTTAAGACAGAACACATATGTAAAGTATAATATTAATAACAGATATGAGTTACATAGTATTTAAATATACATATAGGACAGACACATGTACAATATTATAGAAAAATCTGAGAGACATGAAAAGACAAATACACAGGAGTGTCATTTAGAACAGTGTGTGGTGTGTGTTTGGACTGGTTGGAGCAGTGCTGGCTGTAGAGTCTGATAGCAGCAGGGAGGAAGGACCTGCTGAGGAGGCAACGCTCCTTCTCACTCCTGGGGGGACGCAGCCTGTCCCTCACAGCTGTCCAGGGCCCTCAGGGTGTCCTGCATGGGGACATCCTGCTGAAATGCATGTGGGTTGGTGGTGTTTCCGCGGTATTTGACTTTTGCAAAGCACATTTTACAAATGGCGTGGCTCTTATCTGTCCCTCCGTCCTGGTTGTAAAAGCCAAAGTGCGTCCAGATTCCGGCTTTATAAATATTCCTCGGAGCGTCTCCCACTTCCTCCGCCACGGGAGACTGTTGTGTGATCCAGTTACCGCGAGACGGTAGTGTAAAGAAACCACCGGGAGAGCTCTCGCGAGATGCTGTTCTTCCTCTGGCGGACTGGAGGCTCTGCAAAGCTCTTGGTGTGGTGTGCTGCCAACTAGTGGCCAGGAGTAAAAGTGCAGCACACAAAAAGACGCAGCAATGGATATTTGCGGGTAAATACATAATTAAAAATCGATATGGACGTATTTTGAATCGATGCGAGAATCCCGTGACGTCATATCGCGATATATCACCGAATCGATTTTTTTAAACACCCCTACAAAAAACCAAGCCTGACAGCTGAGCATGTTGAGATGCTAACACTCCTCCACTCCAATTCATGACTACAACACAGACACACACACATCTGAGCAGACACACAGACAGAGTGAGAGTGGTGGTGGAACGCAAGAGGGAACGATAAAGTAGAGCAGCAGAGCAGCACAAGTGCTCTTGCAGGAACGAACAAACACACACGCACACGCGCACACACACACACACACACACACACACACACACACACACACACACACACACACACACACACACACACACACACACACAGCTGCTGTTATTTTTTAATTTATTTTACGTTTATATTTTGACTCAAACAGTGTTTGTTGCACAACAGTTTTATTTATTGAAAGAAATTTTTATTTTCTTATTCTTGTAAAGTTCTGGGAGCTCTAGTAACTAGTAAAAGGCAAACGCCTGTTCACTTAACTGTAGAAGGCCTGATACTTGAATTTATTTGTTATTTCACAGATTAAAATGATTAGGCTAAGTTGCTGCTGTCACACATTGCGTTGTTTTGTAAATTGCAGCACTGCTGTTATTTTATTTATGTTAAGATTTTGGTTCAGATTGTTTTTTTTGCAGTTTTATTTATTGAAAGTTTTATTTTTTTATAGGATTCCATTGCACTATGACTGTGTGCACTTTATTGTTGTATTGTTCAATACAATTCATTGTTGAACTTGATAATAAAAACATATTGGAAAGAAGAAATGTGTGTTTTATTCATGAGGTAAATTAGCATTAATTGCTATATAGAACAAATTATGGGGAGATAATCGAAATTCAATCGGATTTAAAAATTAATCGTTAGATTAATCAAAGCATCGACAAACTATTTCCTAGATTAATCGATTACAAAAAATAATAGGGTAACGCTTCCTTTTACAGTACGGTAATTACCATGTATTAACGTGGTAATTGCAGGGTAAGTACCATGTAATAAGGAGAAGTTACTGTAAAATTACCATGTAATTACAGGGTAACTATGTTGCTAATTACCTAGTACTTTTAGAGTAATTACCAAGCCAATTCCAGGCAAATACCAAGTAACTACCTGGTAGTAAGTATAAATTACTGGGTAATTATAATGTATATAGCAACTATGTCGGTAATTGCCAAGTACTTACTAAGTAATTGCTAAGTAATTACCATGTAATCATTGGGAAATGTAGACTTTTTACTAGGTATTACTAGGTACTGCTAGGTGTGTACGCTATGTATTTCCCTATTAGTCAAGTGTTTTTTACTACTTACCGGATAACTTCTTAGTATTTCCCAGTAACTACAACATTTACCTGGTAATTACGGTTGAACTGTAGACTACTGCAAAAGGAAGTGAGGCCTGTTTCCACACTATTACCTGGTAACTACTTATTCGTTACCCAGGAACTGCAAAAATACCTACCTGGAAATTACAGTTATTAAAGTGGATTTGTACTGTAAAAGGAAGTGAGATGTGTTTCCATGTTATTACCTGGTAATTACTCATTTATTACCCAGCAAATAGAAAAATATTTACCTGGAAATTACATAGTTATTAAAGTGGATTTGTACTGTAAAAGGAAGTGAGGTCTGTTTCCATGTTGTTACCTGGTAATTACTCAGTATTTAGCACCTTTAGTACCTTATTACATGGTACTTACCTTGCAATTACCACGTTAATACATGGTAATTACCGTACTGTAAAAGGAAGCGTTACCAATAATAGTTTAACCCAGCCCTAGCAGGTACACTTTCTAATTTTATGTGGAATGCTAAAAGAGAAGCAGGGGTTGGAATTGAGCTACACGAAACTCCGCCTCTCGGCAGAATCCTGTAAATACCGTACAGATCAGCATCCGATCAGAACGTCCTTCGGTTGTTTGGTGACGCTACAGTATCGTGATGCAAGTAATTGCCCTTTTTTATCTGCCTCTAATGCTGTCTTTATTTTCAAGGCTCTAATTTAATTCCTGTCATCTAGAATGGCCAACGGAGCTAGCCCTTCAAAACTGCCTGTGGTTTCCACCAAGGAAGGCATTTTTCATCGAGAAAAGCTACAGCTTTTAATTGTAAGTGCTGAAATTATTTTGATTAATGTTCACGTGATTCGTAATTCTGTTTCATGAATACAACTTCTAATGAATTTATTCAAACATCCTTGCATTGTGACTGAAACTGACAGTTGTGTAACACAGAACAGAGCAGCGTTAACTGAAGTTTTTCATGATTTATTTCGACAGTACCGAGCTGGGGACCGGACATTTCCACGCAAAGAGTTGCAGTATGCCATCAACCAGTATTCTACGGAGGTGCTGTCACTGACACGACGCCGACAAGCTGCACAGCAGAAAGAAGAGTGGTCAACCAAACGACTCCGGTCAAAAGAAGAACTTGCCTCCGCAAAGCGACGGATCGAACGACTGGAAGAAAGACTGAAGGAATATGACGCTACTTGGGATTTCACTGGTATTATACTGTTAGGGCTCACATTCTGTTATGCGTGATTAATTATTCTTTTTTTTAATTATTGTTTTTTTTTCCAATTACTGTAGATGACGAACAACGTCCAACAGAAGTCAGCCCACGAGCGTCCCCCGACACGTCCCCAACTTCGCCTTTGGAGGACAGCATTGCCTCGCCTACGTTCTAAAACGTCTAAAAACTACTGTCAACTTGCAAATAGTTGACAAAATATATTTTTGTATAAATATTATGTGCATTGTATACTTTGTTATTCCGAAACCTGTTTATATTGTGTGATTAAAATAAATATTGCATACTGCATTGCAAATATGTGGGCTACTTATTTAATTAAACCAGTATAAATAAATTTGTTGCGTGGGCCTAGAGGTGGACAATATGGCCTAAAATTTATATCACGGTATAATTTGAAACTTACACGGACACGGTAGACTATATATATCACAGTATAATTTGATATGCATTTCAGCATAACAGTCTTGTACTGGTTACCACAGCACATGGTGGAAAGCATGGAAGCAGAAAGTAGTTTTTAAACTATTAAATAACAGAAGTCAAGTTACTTTGAACCTAAACCAGGTCCAGATTACAGATCAAGGGTCGGCAACTTGATTTGGTGTCGAGCCAATTTTTTTTTTTTGACTGATCCCTTTTCTTCGGTGGCTAACAGCTAAGCTAACAGCTGACTGAGGCACCGGTGGCGTCTATCAGCAGCTACTTTTACGAAGCGTCCCTGAAGGCAGCAGGAGCTGCAGGTTGTTCTCTGAATCAGAGGGTTCCAGGTGTTTCACAGGTAATGAAGGAGGTTCAGGAGGAGCTGATACTTACAGGTCAATGGACGGAGTTACTGCCTCCGTGAAGCAGCTGCCTTAGACTCTCTAAATCATCTGGTGGCCAGATATTATTGTTCGGCCGGTGAGCCACCAGTTACAGATCGCTGTTATAGATGTTGCACTAATCTTTTTCAGGAGCTCTTCCTCTGTCTGTTCATTTCCATCGGTGTTGTTGTGTATTGAACCAGGCATCTAAAAAGTTGCATTACTGCCACCTAGAGGACGTAATGTGCTATCGCGGTTGGGCGGTATGACCAAAATCCCTACCGTGGGCCAAATTTATATCGCATCCGGTTTATACCGCCCACCCCTACGGGGGCCTATGCGTGAACACGCAGACATGTACTTAAAATATGTGGCTGCAATGCATATTTTTTATTGCTAGCATTATTGCTTTTATTTGGAATACATGCAACATTTTCACAAGACAAGCTTCAAGCTTCACTAAAAGCATATTTGAGCTGAGCGCACTGAGCACACACAAAACTGGGCAAAAATATTGGTAGTATCAGTATGAAACTTATTTCTGAACTTTTAGGCAAAAAAGAAAATGGACATTAAAATGTGATTTGAGGGTAAAGTACACTATAATATATGAAGAGTTTAATTACACTACTCAAATTGGATACAAACGAGAGCTTGTGGAGAGGAAACACTTTCAGATTTGAAATCAGCGCCAAAAACTTTCAGACTCAGTTTAAGTATCCAATGCAACTCAAAGTTAGTGAAAAAGCGTTCCCCAGTGTAATTCACCCCGCCCCGCCCCACACCCACAGATATGAACTACACTGTCAAATTGTGTCAATAAATGTAGCTTTATTTTAAGGAAAAGACTTTTACACCAAATTCACACTATTTCAAAATGAGTCTGAAACAATCATTTTACACAGCCAGACGATTTTGCAATAAATACAAAGAGCAGATGAACCTGAGTATTATGGACAGATGTATGTGTATTGCGCTTGTCGCGTGCGTACGCCTGTTCTCCCTAATATTTTTATTGCTTTTGCATTTTTTTTGACTTTTTTGGTCTTGGATTGGCTTTCTGGTGCGCTTTAAAAATGCTCCCTTTATTCGGAATTACTGTTTGCATGTAAACTCGAGGAATATTGGCGCGTTTCCACCTCCCCTACTCTACTCGGCTCGATTCGGCTCTACCCCGCTTGTGGGCGTTTCCATCAGCCCGCTTTACTGCAACCCGGGCTGGTTTTTCGGCCCTGCTCCACAGCAGGGTCTAACCGGGCTGAGTCAGGCTGCGAATGTGACGTCAACACATACTAGTCACTGATTGGTCAATCACTGGCCAATCAGCGGGAGGCAGTGGCTCGAGTGAAATCTGATCGGCGGCCACTGCTCCAGAGCGCTACAGACGCTTGAAGACGGTAAACAGACAACATGTCCGCAAAGCGTTCCGTTGTCCCGTGGTCCATTCCCGAAGTCCAGACTTTCATTTCCCTGGTGGCGGAAGAGCGGATCCAGCGGGAGCTTGATGGCGCCACCCGAAATGAAAAGATTTTTCAAGAGCTGGCCGAGGCCATGGTTGTGCACGGCTACCACCGGACCTCCACCCAGTGCCGTGAGAAACTAAAGAAGTTGAAAAGTGACTACCGGGAGAATAAGGACCACAACTCCCGGAGCGGGGCAAACAAAAAAACATGGAGGTGGTTCACGGAGATGGACGCCATCTACGGCCACCGGCCCGCAAGCGCTGGGAGGGACGGCGGGAGCGACACGATGGCGCTGACTGACTCACAGGTGGAGGACAGTGGTAAGATTCTAGCTATCTGTAATGCAGTTTGGAAATGTGTTTTATTATGTGGTAAGATGTGATATGGCGATTGAGACGACTGCATCAGGCAATACTACTCTCACGAGTCACGCCGAGCTCACACAGGACCGGCTTCTGCACGGAGAACCGCAGCACGGCTCCGGGGCAAGTTGCCAGATCCGTCAATATCCCCCCAAGCAATGTAAAACCCGTTTAACTAAAAAGCAGCCCAAACCGCAATCTCTGTTGAAAATGCACATTAAAACCGTGTATGTATTATAAAAAAACACGTCACAAACATAACCATTTCATCAGCCTGTCCGACTTGTTCAAAAGAACCCTGTTTTTAGCAGAAACCCGCCCAATCTGGCAACACAGCCGATGCGGTCAGAGAGATGTGTTTTGTGCAATTTTGGTGTCGTCTGACTGTCCTGCAGTGACGAATTACAAAACCGTTCGCTCTTCTAATGTCTATAATGACTACATCACGTTTTTGTAGTGAAATGATATGTATTTTTCTTATCAGCAGCCTGTACTGTTAAGTGTTGCAACAGTATTGCTCCACAGCAGACTCGAAACATGTTTTAAAGCCCCATTAGGAGTTTGGAGCAAGTTTGGGCTTAGTCTAATCCAGGACTCGCAAAAGTTAAATTGTGGGTGTCCCCACTCCCTTATCACATCACGTCCTGTGTGGTGTTTAGTTCCAGTGCAGACCTAGGTCCCAGGTTATGTTGCAGTTGTAACTCCTCCTCTGTCCTTGTGTCTGTGTGCGCAGATTCTGCTTTGTTAAGTGAGGACAGTGTGGCCACCCCACCTGAACCTATGGAGTCCATCACAGCAGGACCAGCCTCTCAGCGTGCCAGAGCGTCAACCCCAGTGCCGTCTTCCCAACCAGCACAGGGACCATCTTCAGTGCCGGCTGCTCTGCAACGTAGGTTCCCTTCCATCACTTCCCACACACAGCTCTATCGAAACATATTTGTATTCTGTCCAGTCCAGTTCGCTCTTTGCACTCACTTTGAATGTGTCTGTGTAGCGTGTGCGTATGAATGTAGATATGTGTCCATGCGTGCTGGCATATGTGGGAGTGTGTATGTGCATATAGTTATATGTAGTCGTACTGTAGGGAATTCCCTTTACTGTGTGTGTGTGTGTGTACAAATACATAGTGACTGTGAGTGTGTGTGTGTGTGCGAAGATTTATTTTTTTTGGGGTTTAGTTTTTTGTGGGAACTTATGTCTGAATTCCCCCATTTGGGGTTTATGCCTCCTATTAACAACTCTGGCATACACGCAGTGGCGGGAGTTGTGACGGTGTGATCTGTGTTACAATTCACTCATCACTTTTCTTTTTAGGCAAGAGAAAACGGACCCTATTCCAGCCTGACGTCTCTGCTGTCCTGCGGGAAATGCATGCTGAAGACCTGGAGCAGCAGAGAGTGAACCGGCAACAGCGGGACGAGCACCTCCAACTTCTCCTCCAGGACGCCCGTGAAGCCAGGGAGCACGAGGCGTCTTTGCGCAGGGAAGAGGCGGCGTTGCGAAGAGAAGAAGGGTCAGCTTTCAATCAGGCCTTTCTGGGGGCCCTCGGCGCGATTGCTGAAGTACTGCAGCAGTAGAGGAGGCCCGGCACCATGAGCCCGCCCGAATACCATTGATGTGTGTGGCTCCCCAGGCTGTGATGTCTGTTACGACGCAGCATTGTTAAATTGATTGCTCTTTTCAATAAAACTGTCATCTTCACTTTGGTTTGTTCCTCTATTCTATTCACAACACCATCACATAATAGGTTTTGGATCATGGATAATGATAAGAGATCAGTGAAAGCAAGGCACATTTATTTACACCCAGAAGTGACTATGTACAATGGAAAAGATTTTATGCATTTTAAACATCAGCCACCATTAAGTCTCTAACACGGCATCGTGTGTAGTTACGAGTAGTTAGCCATCAGATGGTGCATGAGGCCATCTCGGACCTCACGTCCGTCTTCTTCAGCATCAGGCCACACTCCACCTGTGGGCTGAGGCGCTGCTGCAACAGGTACGTCCCACGCCGTCTCATACGCAGCCCCATGTCTCTCACAGAGGTTGTGGAGAGCACAGCATGTCAGCACCATTTCTGTCACAAGGTGGATGTTGCAGTCATTCCTCTTCAGCAGGCATCGCCATCTGCCCTTCAGTCTCCCAAAGGCGTTTTCCACCACCACCCTTGCAGGACTGAACTACTTGTTGAAGAAGTGCTGCTCTGCTGTCAGTCGGCCTGTGTCGTGATATGGCTTCAGGAGCCATTTCTGCAGGGGATAGGCCGAGTCTCCCAGGATGCAGTGCCCCGCTCTTATCCCCCCAATGTCTCTGGTGTGGTTAGGGAAAAGGGTTCCCTGGCTGGCCCGCTCCCACAGACGCGACAGTCTCAGAACCCTGGCATCATGCATACTCCCAGGTTGTCCGGCATAGGCATTCCAGAAACATCCCTCTCCATCCACAACCGCTTGGAGAATGATAGAATGCCAGCCTTTACGGTTGAAATAGTCAGAGTGGAAATCTGTGGGAGCAATGATAGGTATGTGGGAGCCGTCGATGGCACCAACACAGTGTGGGAGCCCCCACCTGCTCTCAAAGTATGCAGCCAATTCCCGGAACTTGTTCTCATCCGGAACACCCACAAGTTCCGGCACCAGCGCTCTTTGTGCAGCCCCACAGAACTCCTGGACACATCGGCACGCCACACTTCTGCTCACGCCAAACAGATGCGCAATCCCCCTGTACTCGGAACCAGTAGCAAGCTTCCAGAGTGCCATTGCCACTCTCTTCCGCAGGGGCACACAGGAACGAAAAGCTGTGTCCCGTCGCTCCATAAATGGGCGCATCTGATGGCAGAGGTAGTTGAATGTGTCCTCTGACAGGCGGAAGTTCTGAATCCAGCGCTCGGTGGAGAAGCTGGGTACAATGTCATCCCACCATTGCGCTGCTCGGGTGTGGGTCCAGACGACCGGCCTGCGGCGAGTCGATCCCGACAAGAGAGCCTCCTGAAAAAATAAAGTACACACAATGAGATCACATGAGAGTGAAGCTTATGTCTGTGAATGAGTCGTCATAACAGCTGCTACCATTATCAATAATACAAGTGGATTCCACCAGTAACTTCCCAACATCTGTCTTGGGTGAATATTGTGAACTTTATTTAAAATTACACATGCTAGTTTACACATGTTATGTGATCTGCTACATCCGTCTTGGGTTTGTAAGTAAAATTTATGTTACACATCTCTGTAGTCTGTGTCTGCTGTACAAGTACATCTGTGTGACATTCATATTTAATTATGTCGTGGTGTCAGGTTGCTGCAAATAATGGGAGTGACTGGAAAAAGAAACAGATGCAACAGTTTCTCCTCTGCAGTGTCAGAATTCATCTGATCAAACTAGCCTGTCTGTTGCCACAGGACCACATCTCAAACAGGTTACTTCAAATTCAGTAAATTAATCATGAACAGAGTATTGAGCTATAGACATATATCAACATCTTCAAAGCAGCCTGTTTTTATCATTTTTCAGAGAAACAAGAATAAAACCCCTGCTGTGTTTACTGAACTCAACTGCAGTGCAGATAATTTCAAAATGTTTTTTTTTTTGGTTTTGCATGACAAGTTAGGAAAACAATACTGTAATCTACATTTAAACAGTGGTAGAAAACATTGAAAGATTCATGTGGTTGTAATCTGTATTTGGTCCCAATGCTCAGACTATCAGTTTTTCCATCTTTCCATTTGCTCGTTCACAGATGGTTATAGTCGCATGAACAAGGACAGAACAAAACGGCTCTTTTTTTAATGGGTGTTAATTGACTGTTAATGACTGTTAATTTGATGACTGTGAACGACTAATCACTGCAGTTGCACTGCTTGCTCAACTCTTTGCATATCCCCTCCTGATCCGTGAATTCATGCAAACATAGCACTTTAAAGCACAAACTTCCCCATTAACTGCAACTCACCCGGAGCCGTCTTCTCCTCACTGCTCTGAAAGCGTCGTCTTCGGCTTGATACCGCTGCAGGGCCTCCCGGACTCTTCGCTGCTTTTGGATGGTGTTAATCCTCGCCGCTCGAAGCCTCCTCTCACTCCTCTCAATACTTTCTTTCCACCTTTTCGCGATCGAAAACGCCAACAAAAGCAAAAAACCCACCACAGCCTCCACATCCGCCATTGTTGCCTGTCCCCTGTAGGCGTTTTCACTGCCTTTTACCGCCTTCTGGTTTCCCCGCCCACCGAGAGCACCGCCCCGCCCACTGACAGGTTTCCAGGGAGACAAAACAGGGCCGGTGGAGACACAACCAGACCGAGTAGAGTCGAGTCGAGTAAAGTAGGGGAGGTGGAAACGCGCCATGTGTGTCTAGATGCAGCATGCTGACTTTGGGCTCATTTGGTCCAAACACCTCAGAGTTCAGTTCATTTGAATAATTGGAAGCCAAACGACATTTCCACATAGACCAGGGGTGTCAAACTCAAATACACGGTGGGCCAAAACTTTAAACTGAGACAATGTCGCGGGCCACCAGAGATATTTATTGGATAAACTGGACCAAAAGAAGTTCAAACAAGGTGGAACAAACAAAGCTTGATATAACTTAATATTGCAATATTGAATTTCAAATTAAAATAAACAAAAAAAAACAACAAAAAAAACCATCAATGGCATTCATTCATGGGATACAGTCAAATCGGATTATATTATACATACATTATGTTTCACTGAAAATCCCGCCTCTCCCCCTGTGGACTTTGACTGACAGCGTACTTCAGCCAATCAGCGCTCCATAACAAATACGCTAGCTAGCTTTAGCTCTTTAGCTTCAGCTTCTTTACACACAAAGACACGCGGAAACGTCTTTTCCTGTTAGAAACTCACCAAGCGCAGACCCTTCAGACCCTTCAGACCCTTCAGACCCTTCAGACCCTTCAGACTCTTGCTTGATTGTTGCTTTCAGATGATGGTTAAAGTTTATCTCTGTAATTGAAGTTACAAAAAGCAGCAATGCTGATTGCCGAGGGCCTGCGGGAGGGGGGCTCAGGGGAGCCATCTTCTCTGTGTGACGTCAACGTGGGAAACGGAGCGTTTTCTCGGTGCGGGAGGGGCTGCCTCTCTGAGCAGCACAAGAACGAGGAAAGCTCAAACACACAGGCACGAAGGAAAAAAAAACACTTTGGGCTGTTTTTGGTGAGAACAGAACTATATAACAAGGTTAAAACATACAAAAAGTGAATTTTGCATGATACAGCCCCTTTAAACTTTATAATACATTATAGGCCTGTGCGGTATACCGGTTTGTACCGAATACCGTTTTTTATTTTTGTTATGAATTTTTCATATACCGCAATACCGGTGAACAGCCCAAACAACGTCCGGAACGTGCACGGCGGTAAAGTGTTTCAGCAGGGACCCATTTCACTGCTGCCGGCGAGAGCTCTCAAAGTGAAGCACACGCCGTTTACCCAGAGGAACTAATAACAAAAAGAGGAGCCACGTCTGTGGTTTGGAAGTTTTTCGGCTTTAAAAGGTCGGATGTGGATCAAACAACTATCTTTTGCAAATGCTGTTGAGCAAAAGTGGTGGCTGACGGTGCTAACACTAACAATTAGCTTCACCACCTTAGCTGAAAACACATTTTAGAGTACCAGGAATGTCATAAACTAAGATCCACAGCCTCCACATCCACAGCTCAACCTGCAGCAGCAGTCAGACGTCCATTCAAGATGCGTTCGCTAAAGGGATGTAGAATATGCTGCACAGCAGGAGAAGTCACGCAGTCAACAGAGTAACAGAGTGAGTTCTGCCCTCGCAGGGGCGTGCAAGCCTCTAATAACCATCTGCCACCTTCACTCCCAGAGGCCTTGACTGCACCCAGCCGTAGGCTGGACACAGGAGGACTCCCACGAGTGCCGCAGCTGCTACGCTAAGATTATCAGGAAAAGTAAATTCTAGACAAAGCATTCGGGTTCCCCACACATCTGAGTGTGTGAGAGCTACGGTCATTAATAACTAAATCTAAGCACTGCAAAACAGTTAAGCATGCACTCACTAGAAATATCCAGCACAACTTTCTGAACCGACATCCAGACAAGATCCACAACTACTTTAAGATCTGAGGTGGAGCTATACTTCTATTTCTGAAACACACCTGAGGACTTCCAGACCAGATGATGGCTCCACAGAGAGCCTCCTACCCTGAACAACGGAGAGACGCTGGAACAAACATTTACACTACGGAACAAACACTCCACCTGCTCAGGCTGCAAGACCATTCAGAAAACAGCATTTGGAAAAATGGGAAAGATTCCAGACCTGACCCCCCAGATCTGACCCCCCCCCCCCCCCCCCCCCCCCCCCCCCCCACACACACACACACACACACACACACACTTTATACCCAGACAATCCACATGACTAAAAGAATCAGCAGTGGACTGAAATTACCAAGGCCATCCGTTACACATCCAAGAAATGACCTGAAAAGTTGTGTCTCTCTTTTCCAAAATGTTTCACACATTAAATGTTCTTAAAATGACGTTCTGCCATGTTTAATCTGCTGCAATGTATCTGGTACCAGAGCATGTTCAGAAACAATGTCTTTTTGAAATATACACACACGCGATGGAATGATCACTGGTCCACTTGGTTTATGCATTGTTATGTATTCAATTTCACAGTTAAAATCATCTTTACTCTTCATTTCATTCTTTCATGAGAAGTAGTGACCGGAGTGTACCAGCAGATGGCGCATTCGGTAAGTGGGTGACAGGAAGGGCGCATGCGTTGCCTCCTCAGTAATGGCTCAGACGAGCTGGAGGAAGGCGTGTGTCCGTCATTACTCACCACATTTCTACTTTTCTCAGCCCCCCTTATAGAGGGCTGTTACACACACACACTACATCGCAAGATATATTTTTACCACAAATGCTGGATATTACACTGCGATACAGACTTCAGGCCGTATCACCCAGCCCCAGCTCATCCATACAACCTCGACAATGTTTAACCCCGTGCAGGACAGACTGATAACCACACACACTCACACCTAGGAGCAGAGGCGGCCCGTGGCAGAGGCAGTATAGGCAGAGGCTAAGAGCACCGTCCATCAGGGGGCGCCAGCGCCACTGCGCCAGCAGTACAAATGGAAAAGAAGAAAAGGTGTAACTTTCACAATTTTTCTAAGTAGTTGTTGTACTCTTAAGCGAAGACAATTAATTCCAGTAGTTAAACATATTTATCGAGTCGTCCGCGCCCCCCAGCGGCCCGCCCCACGCCCCCCTCCTCCCCCATCTCCTTCCTGAGTCACTCCCGAGAGAAATCTATACTAGATCATTTCAGACGGTGTTTACATTTTGTTTCATTCTGTTTTTTAAAGTTTTATTTGCCATCTGGACAGCTAACGTTGGCCCTGCTGGTAATAGTCACTTTTCCACCCATATCTTATATCTGTGGGCTCATCATTAATGTTAAGAGTATCACAGGAGAGGAATGCTGCTGTGAATATCAGCTCTGCTGTAATTCAGTCAGATGTGTATCAGTACTGCAGTTTACTGCTGCTTTACATTGTGCTCTTCAGCGTTCCACTGTATTGACGATAAACAAACTGAACATCTAATTTGCAAATCAGAAACAAGTGCATTGTATATTATACATGTTCTCCATAGTAAACATCATACATGTATATGGCTTTTTTTATTATATCATCTCATCTTATTCTTGGAATCATGTGTTTCTTTAATCGTATACTCAGTGGAGTCTCATACTCTTTTCAGATGTGCTGCTGAAGTTTCTAAATTCCCCGTGGACCATCTACCACTTCTGCTGCTGCTGCCTCCACCTCAGCAACACAGTCCGCCTGGATGCAGCAGAATCAAGGCTTCATTTGGTGCTTCCACCTCAGAATGAAGCGCTCCTCCTGGTGCCTCCACCTCAGAATGAAGCGCTCCTCCTGGTGCCTCCACCTCAGAATCAAGCGCTCCTCCTGGTGCCTCCACCTCAGAATCAAGCGCTCCTCCTGGTGCCTCCACCTCAGAATCAAGCGCTCCTCCTGGTGCCTCCACCTCAGAATCAAGCGCTCCTCCTGGTGCCTCCACCTCAGAATCAAGCGCTCCTCCTGGTGCCTCCACCTCAGAATCAAGCGCTCCTCCTGGTGCCTCCACCTCAGAATCAAGCGCTCCTCCTGGTGCCTCCACCTCAGAATCAAGCGCTCCTCCTGGTGCCTCCACCTCAGAATCAAGCGCTCCTCCTGGTGCCTCCACCTCAGAATCAAGCGCTCCTCCTGGTGCCTCCACCTCAGCTACACCTTCATGAGAAGAAGCTGGCAGAACTTCACCCCAACATGTGGGCTGCACTGAGAATCTCTGCCACTCCTGTTCCAGTGGCTTCTGCTGAAAGAAGCTTGATGTTTGATTTTCTGTACCATTTATACTTCATGTTAGGTATTCATATTGTATTTCATATATTCATTTGATTTTGCATATATTTATCTATAATTTATTGTCTTGTTGACTGTGCTGATTGGGAATTATCTTCCCTTAAATAAAACAATTGTCGAAGACAAATATATCAAGTTTCTTGTTAGTATACAGTATACGCTGGCAATGCAAGGGGGCGCCACCTGAAGTCTTGCCTGGGGCCCCGGATTGGTTGAGGCCGGGCCTGCCTAGGAGCCATTTAAGGTCACCAACTAACCTCACATGCATGTTTTTAGACTGTGGGAGGAAACCCCCACACACAGGGAAAACATGCAAACTCCACACAGAAAGGCCCGGCCGGTATTTCAACTCATGACCTTCTCACTGTGAGGCGAGGTTGCCGTTTGGTTCATATATTTGGAAAAACCAATCCAGAAAACACAAGATGAATAAAAGCTTCAAGCCTGAGATCTCAGAATAAACCCACTTTAAGTCTCTGAGGGTCACAGATGATGACTTTGAAGAGCTGTGGGGTTTTTTTTAACAGTTTATGGGGGCATCGAGTTCCTACCACCACCCTGGATCCCAACAGGACGGAGAAGACGGAGGAGCCGATGAGTCGTGGAGATGAAGACCAGGGATGATGATGATGATGATCCAGTGATTGATGAGAAGAAGATGAAGAGCAGGAAGCAGCATGTCAGTCTGTAATAACAGTCAACAGAAAACAAGCTGAATCATCACCCAGTTCTCCAAATCAACAGGTTCACACTCATTGTTGTTCTCAGCAGGCAAAACATCAATTCATGCTGCTCACACTAAAACTATTTCACATTTTAACAGCATTTCTTATATTTCTGTTCATATTGCTACATGAACACTAGGAACTCACTAATGCACTTCAGTCCGAACTCAGTAAAACCTTTTAAATATTTGTTTATTTTGAGCTAAATCACTTTCACCGAGTAATGGGTTTATCCAGGTCAGTTTTAATTCTCAAGGTTAACATGCTAATTAGCTGTTAGCATGCCGCTAACTCACCAGGAACTCTCATTTTGCCGGTTCTGTGGCTGTTGCACAACTCCTCCGTCAGCTCTCAACAATATTTCCACCCTAATCATGACTTATTTTCTGCTTCAATCCCAGAATTTACCTTTCTCCCGCTTTCTGTACGACGCCACTGCAGGTGTTTCGGATAAACTGGTTTCCGTGTTAACAGGTGACCGACGTCCTGTAGCGCCCTTTGTTGATAAAAGCAGATGTTAAAAACCTCACAGAGCTCCGGAGCTGTCCTGGAAAACTCCGTTTAACCGCACTGACGACAAAGTTTGAAGTGTTTTACCTTTTATGAGTCTTTATCCTTGTTTGACCAACACGTGTCAGGTCTGGACTGTCAATTAACTACAGCTGCACGTGCTCGTCCACTTCCTGATACATCACCGATGGGGCGGGGCTTTAATCCAAATCTAACTATTTCTTCCTTTTATGAGGAAGGACATTGCATTAACTGAAGAAAAAAATACACACTTTGTGCCATACGTCTCATTTATATTTAAATTATATTTAATTATGTTTGTTAGTTTTTACCTGTTACTTCGTGAAGTTCTGCTCTTCCTGCTGCAGCCACTGCCCCGAGGCTCCGCGTGCACACAGAAAACAGGCGCGAGAGCTCGTGGATCCTCAGAGTAAAGTTAAAAGCTGTGGTTTCCAGGAGTGCTGCAGGACGAACCTGAGGCGAGGAGTTTGATTCCCAGAAGTCTGTTGTGCCGCTCAGCCTCCTGGACGAGAGTTTGTTGAAACACGGTGAAGATTTCTCCAGCAGCAGCGGCCAGTCGCTGCTTGATAAACTCTCTCAAAGCCTCAACCGAGCTCATTGTGGCTGCAGGAGGTGAAACTTTTCCTGCGAGACTCCACAACTGCTCACCGCGTCTCTTCTGAGTCGGTTTCTTTCTTCTTCTTCGGTTTAATGGTGGCAGTCAGCAGCTAGAGGCGCATTACCGCCACCTGCTGTTCTGGAGTGAGAACCGAAGTTCTCTCGTCTTTCCTTACATCTTAAATTGCCTTTATCAGAGCCGCCTCTCTTAATACTTCAATAGATTAGCAGTGCTGTTAGTTCATAACTATTCCTTTCACCAGTGTATTTATTACATTTTCCCAACTCAGGACCTTGAATGGAGTTTGATGCCTCAGCAGACAATAAGTTCACTTATGAAGCTGTGGTTGATGCTCGAGGCCTCATGACAAGTTATTGAGACTGCTGTGGAAATCTGTGAGACAGAGTCACAGATGAGGAGTCAGGGGTTTTGATGGAGACTAAGGTTTCCTTTGGATAGCATTGGAAACAAACACAAGTTCACTGAGAGTAAGATTAGGATTTCATTTTCAAACACAGACGGTGAGGTGGAGCCTTGAAGCCAGATTCATCTCATACGTTTAATTTAATCACTTTCAAGCTCTGAATATTTCATGCATCATGCGCCATGACAGCCAGGCTGACTCAAAGTGCTTCTCTGCTGGGGAGAGGAGCTGCAACGTTCCCATCTGAGCTAATTGTGGCTAAGTTAGTGAAAACTGTCAGGTGACCCACCTGAAGACGGTAGACGAGCTGACTTTATGATAACACTGGTGATGGATGAAGAAATACAGCCGAAATGAGCGACTTTGCAGAGATTATGTCCCGCGCTAAAGCTCCCCTGCCGTGGCCCCCGCTAGGTGCAGCTAAATCGGTTGGATCTAAATAACTTCTGGACTCCGAGCTGCATGAGGTTTGTCTGAGTGAGTATATGAGCAGGACACACCTAGAAATAAGGTCCAGGTGTCAAAAAACCAGAGTTGCCCTTTAAGGTTTGGGAAGAAGAATATTTTAAGCACGTTTCCCAAACACACACACACACACACACACACACACACACACACACATGGTGGGGGCACAGTCCAGGAGGGGGGTTGAGTCTGCTTATTTCAAGATAAGCGGACTTTGGGGGGGGGGGGGGGGAAGTGGGGGGGGGGGGGGGGGGGGGGGGGGGGTAAGTCTGCTTATTTCAGCATAAGTGGACCAAACTCACACTCCACCACTTCATCTTCAGTTTCACGTTGATTGTCACAAAATGTGGGGCAGCAACACAGGGAGGAAACACTTTTCACATTTGAATCTCATAATGAGGCTCCTGCTACACATACTACTGTAAGAAACTCTTCACAAAGTGAAAAAAAGCATACACACTTTGCAAATCTGCAACACTGAAATAGAGCTGCCCCAGGGGAAAAAAAACTGAGGAGATAAAATCTACTAACTGGCATGTATTGTATCTACATGTGTTCATAATTCATCTTATGCAGTTTTGGTTTGAAATTGATGGAGGTTGGTAGTGATACTTATTTGAAATTGATGTCAAGAAAATCCGTCAGTGGTCTCGAGTTGTCAGACATGGTGAAAGTGAGTCGGCACTGCCATCTGGTGATCTGGAGGAAAACTGTTTGTTGCTAAAGCACAACTAAGTCCTGCAGTGGTGCTTGTGAAAAAAGGCTTATAAATATAGATGTGGATCAATTAGGTCATTAGAATGTAGCTGCTGCAAATCTGCAACACCTGCCTTGAGAGGAACTATCCTTTAAACATGACATCAAAATGCTGTGAAAAAGTCTGTTTTTGTAATAGAGATCCAAATTTTATAAAATGTATTATTTCTTCCAAAACCCGGTCCCTGCTAATAAAAAAAAAAAAAAAAAAGAGAAAAAATAAAGAGTGAGAGCGTCAGGCTCTGTTACTTCGTGACCGTCACTCACTGACAGTTCTGGTCGTCCGGAACAGTTTTAAGTTTATGAAAAACACAATCAACACGCTGTCTCAAATAATCAAACAATATTCAAACTGAGCTACAAACACTGGAGTCATGAATCACAATTCAACCAGGGGGCAGATCCGTCTGGAACTATTATTAAACCCTGTTGACAGCGCTGCAGGTCTTCATCTTCCCATCCAACCACCCGACCCGCTGCATACAAAGCCTTCTCCAACAATTTATTATTATTGTTTTGTGTTTTCCAGCATTTTTGGGACGTTAACCAACCTGTCGAACGGCGAAGGGATTTGATTGGTTTAAAAAAAGGTGTCCCTTCAAGACTATTGGTTGCTGTTTGTCCCGTTTTCCTCCTGCTGTAGATAGCGGATATTTTCCAAACTACTTTAAAAACATGCTATGAATTGCTTCCCATCGGGTCATGAAGATCATTTTAACCAGTATTTAAAAAAATGTATCTCATTCAAATCACCAACCCCAGCTTTAAGGCCCACCCAACTCGCTCTGATTGGCTAAAACTCCTTAACATTGAGAACTATTGGTAGTTACAACTGTCACTGAATGACTGGTTACAGAGAAGAAGAAAAAAAAAAAGCCAAAATATCTCCAAGCCAATTTCTGGCACCGTGCTGGAGGTCTTCAAGCCCTGCACTGGAGAGTAGGCTTTAGTGAAACCATAAAACCCCTATTTTCTTTATGCATGTTGTACATGGTTGCAACAGCAGGTGGCGCATAGTGACAATGACTCACATGACTGAAGCAAGAATGCCAATTTCCTGTCAGGTGAACTGCTTACACAGTGGCACAGTTTTTTCACGATTGGTCAATGGCTTCACTTTGAGTTTTTTTTGTTTTGCACAAGTTATGCGAGATGTACCTTTGTGTGAAATAAACATGTTCTCAGCATGATGGACTTCACATTCAGTGAAAATACCACAATGTGTCAACTGCAGGTTTCCAGCAGCAGCCCCCTAGTGGCGTCCACTGCAGAAGCAACACTTCAATGACATTAATATTGGAATGATCTGAGCAGATGTCTCACCCTGCAGAAATATCTCTTTACACACACCAGACACTTGAGATCAGTCTTTCAGCAGGTCACATGGGTCATGATCCACACTAGTTTCACAACACAACCTCTTAACTCAGATCACTTTGAAATGACATTGAAACACATTCAAAATGTTTTATTCCCCAGTTTGACTAAATGAACATCTTGAAGGTTAGAGAACATCAACATTCTGGTCCAGATGTAAATACAGGAAAACATCTGCCTTTGTTAGGAACAAGTACAGAAAGGAAGAGCATCTCCGGAGAATGGTTCACTCAAACTTTCCTCAGTGAAGTAGCAGAACTGTAAGCTGACCTGAGCTCCACGACAAAGAAAACTCCTCGTTGATGTATAGAGGACACACATTTTACAGTCAACACTTTACTGATCATCACAGGTTAGCTCATCACAATCATTCATCAAACTAACACACATTGTGACTTAGATTAAATTCATGAATTTAATTATAAATTGAAAGTTCAATTGAAAATTATTAAAAGGTAATCAGTAATCAAACTTTACTGTATTTACAGTCGGATAATAACCTATCCACACCTAAAAAATATTGTTGAAAGTGTCAGTTTATTTAAAACTTTATACAACCCATGTCCAGGAAATAATGTCCTCTAGCAACATCAAAGTGGTAATGTGTCCTCCACAGCGCCATCAGCTGGACATACAGCAGTATCCTCAACCAGAAGGTTGACCTGGAGAGAACAAAGCAAACAGACGCCTGTAGTGAACACCTTCACTGATTCTCCATTCAGGAGGTTCAATGACACACAGATTAAAGACACACAAGAGGAGAACAACAGAGGACAGAGTCTGTGTGGCTGCTCAGACATGAATAATGTTTAAAACATGATGAAAACACCTCAGATTCACATTTCCTTCTCACTTCATCATCCCTGAGACATCTCAGAGACTCCAACAACAGAGAGCTCAGAGCATCAGTGATCCTCACTGGTGTTTCCTTTTAAACTGGCATGACTGAGAGTGTCGGGCAGACGAGAGAGAGAGAGAGAGACACACACAGAGAAGTAGAGTTTTGGGGGAACAGGTCTTGTCCGGACTCTATTTCCCCTCACCTGTTCGGGTTTCACTCTGCTGGGGGGAGAGAGGGGGGTACAGACGGAGAGAGATGGAGTCGTAGAGTTTTGGTGTGACAGGTCTGACAAGGTGCATCAGACAGACAAACAGACACTGACATCTGGAACCAGGGAACCTGCAGCTGGAGACACATCTGGAACTATAGAGCACCGACTACAAAACAGAGTTAAGACTAGAACTACACCTGGAACTAAAGTTACAACTTCAACCACAACGATCAGGTGCAGGACCACAGAGCCACACCTGAAACAACACAAACAGAGACCCACAGAGAGACACCAAGAACGGCAGGCAGCACAGAGTCATGATTCCACTGGCATCAATAAATAAATGATTTCATTGATCAAACTACATTCTCCACAGGTTCAACCTGGAACTTGTCAAGAAGTTAAATATCAAAATATCTCCAAGATCATCTCATAATCCATATACAATAACTCATTTCATGTCACACAATAACAAGCTTGTTAAAAACCTTCAATAAATACATAATTCATAACAACAGGATTTGGAGTGGCAGACAGAGTGCTTTAACAGAAAACCCTCAACAACAGCAGCAGCAGCAGCGTCGCACTCCGAGTCAGTTCCCTCTATCAACCAGCTGATCAACAACAACAAACAGCAACACTTGCTTTGGCCCACTGCCACATAGCTCAGTTTGACTCATCAGACAGACAATCAGTCCAAGTCGTCCTCAAACATCCCTTCAACATCCTCAAAGTCCACATCATCCAACTCAAACCATCTGTCCAGCTGCTCCAGCTGCCCCTGATCATCTTTAGCTCTGAAACTACACAGAATGCCTTCATGATCACTGAAGTACGTGGGCATCACTGCACATTCCACAGCAAACTGTCTGCTTCGCACATAAACGTGATCAATCAGAGTCCCCTTCTCTGTGCTCGCTGGTGTCACCAGCTGATCAAATCCTTCAAATCCATCCGTGGATGGATGGATGGGATAACATCTGTCATCCTATATTTTACTGGATTGGAGATACTAATAACTCCATGTTAGTGGATTACAGATGCTAACAGCTCCATGTTAGTGGATGGGAGATGCTAACTACTCCATGTTAGTGGATGGGAGATGCTAACAACTCCATATTAGTGGATGGGAGATGCTAACAACTCCATGTTAGTTGATGGGAGATGCTAACAACTCCATATTAGTGGATGGGAGATGCTAACACCTACATGTTAGTGGATGGGAGATGCTAACAGCTCCATGTTAGTGGATGGATTTCCTGATTCCGCTGTGTGTTGGACTTGTCCTCCACCCTTTCCTCTCTCTGTGCAGTCCGTCTGTCAGTCTCCGTCTGTCTCTCTGTACACAGAGGTTTGATCCCGTCTCATCCGGCCGCGTCCCGTTTATTGATAAGCATTGATAAGTCCAGTCAGAGCAGAGGCAACAGGAATGAAATATGGGACAATTCCAAAGTGCAGCTTTATTTGCAAAACTGCATCTTTGTGAGTGAGTTTTTTTTTTTTCACTTGACTCATTTTTTATCATCAGTCATTTATTTAAAATGGGTTAATACAGGGCAAAATGATTACTCATTATTTTCCACTATCAAAAAAAAAAAAAACACTCAAAATTCTTGGAAACCTCAAATTCACATTAAGACAATCAAAAAATGAAGAAATATAATTTGGCAAATACCAAGGCATTAATATGTTATCTAGTTTTTTTTAGCTTTTTTTTCTGTTTCTGAATCGTGGGGGCGGCGCCGGAGCGAATAGTTACTTTTACTTCTGTGTGCAGACCTTCTCCTCCCTCCAGACAGAGCCTGCTCTCTCTTTCCACCAGTTTTTCACTCTTTCCGTGTCTTTAAGTGGAGCCATCAGGCTGGAGCTCCGTCTACTTTCACTTTTACCGTCATGTTTTGTCTGCTGTGCGGATGTCCGCAGATCGGTCCACGCGGACTCTAGCGGACAGGAATTCATGACGATTTTTACGTCACGCAGACCAACGCGCAGCGCACCCACGCGGACATGTGGAGCTGGACAGGCAGCAGACAGGAGGCAAAAGAGGCCTGGCGTCAATTCATTTATCAAAACAGAAGAAGAAAGCTGTATGGAGGGAGATAAGCCGGCTGGCCCCATGGATGCTACTTGTTTGATTAAAAAAATGTTGAATCAGTTTTCTGTTTTCCACACAAAAAGGAACACTGGCTAAGAATGACCTGTTTAATTGTGCAAGAAAAAAGTGTGGTATCTCTTAGTTTTACTTTTCTTGTGGTACAACATTTGTTACAGATCTAAAAATGTAACTCCTGCCAAAAGTCAACTTTAGAGGGACTGCAGAGGGAGCGCTGCACACACACACAGACATTATGTCATGGTATGCATGTTTTAGTTTTTTGAATATTTATTTTATTTGGAGCCTTAAATATAAAACACATCACGTGTTAAATATATATAATCATGTCCTGTCGTTTTTTTGTTAATGCAATACAGGAAAAAAGGGTGTATTTCAGACATAGTTGGACATTGCGATTATTTGTGATTAATCATGATTAATTAATTTGTAAGCTGTGATTAATCTGATTAAAAATTTTAATCATTTGACAGCCCGAGTTATTTTTTTTACCCAACACTGGTTAAATATTGGACAGAACACATGCTGAGTTATTTTGACCAAACAAGTTGGGTTGGTTTCCTTAACCCAACAGTTAAACCAACATCCTGGCACAAGGACAACCACAGGCTCAATTTGACGACACTGTCGGGTTCTTTTTACTCAATCAGTTGGGTTGCTAATTTCTAATTATCAATAATATTGTGGCGTTCAAGCGGCAACTTGCAGGCAAGAAGACGAGGCGAGGTCTGCTCTATTGCTCAACCGAAGCTTTATTGTTAAAACAACCAAGCAAGGGAACATGAAACACCAACACCGAGACAAAATAATGGCGGCCTGTAGGCCCCACGTCACTCCCCAAGTAACCCCCTAGACCCACGGTCTGACACGTGTAAAATAAAAGGACACAAACAGCACAAAACAATAATGCAAAACACAACCATAATGAAAGGAAACACCAATAAACCACAGAACCCCCACATATGGCCCCAAAAGTCCCGAATGGGGAGCTCCCATCATGCTCCGGGGCCTCCCCAGAACAGTCAGTTCTGGGGCAGTGGCTCTCTAGCGCCCCTAGCGACCCCCGCGGTCGCTACACAGCCCCCACCCAAGGGGTTTAACGTCCCCGAAACCCCATTAGTCCCAGGGACAAAAGTTCTCAAGAGTCCAACAGTCCAGGTCGCCTCTGGCGGCGCCAAACGCAACGCGGACCCTCCGGCGCCGGTCCCGGCCGGGGGTCCGCGCCAACAGTCCCAGGTCTTTCGTTGCCGGCTTCTCCCCCCCCGGACGGCTCCAAATGCCGGCACAGGGAGAGCCGGTTACGGTGAAAGGCCACCATGCGCCTGCGCTTGCGCCTCCTGACCCGCCCTGGTCTCCCTCCGGCAGACCAAGGACAGGAGACACAGCGGTGAACATGATGCTGCGGCACCTCGCAGCGCCCGGCCCCCACCGAACCCTGGGCCACGTGCAGGACCCGGGAGACACGCCGACAGTCTTTGCCACGGGCCGCAAAGATGTCTCGACGCCGCCCCTGTTCGTTGACCGCTTCGACGGTCCCAGCGGAGAGGCTGCACAGCGGCAGCGGCAAGGCCTCTGACGTGGGGCGGCCACCAGGGGGGGTGGCCTCGGCGAGACGCTGTCTCTCGTCGGCGGACGTAGTTGGAGACAGCTTTTTGAAGGGGGCGGGGCCCTGCTCCCGCTCGGTGGTTGGTGCCCGCTCTGCAGGAGCGGAGTCGGCCTCTCGCTCAGCGGACGTAATTGACGACTGCTTCTCAGAGTGGGCGGAGTCGTCAGTCTGCTTTCTTCTGCAGCGTCTCTTTCGGCTCGGCCGACGCTTGCAATCCTGAGTCCCCAGGATGACGCTTCTCTCTGCGGTGTCGATGCAGCAGGACCAGTGCAGCTCCTCGGCCTGACCGCAGCTCTCCACCAGCGTGTACTGGCCCCGGCGGGGGTCGGTGGTCGGCTTCCTCATAGCGCCACCCCGCTTCTCGATCGCCGGAGCTCGCCTTCTCAGGACCGGCGCCGGACAATTTCTCGCGATGTGGCCTGGTTCACCACACCGATAGCAGCCGTCACTTTCACGGCACCCCCGGCGAGTTGTTTGGGGCGATGTGGAGCGCTGTGCCTGGCGGACTGCTTCGCTGTCTTCCTCGGCGGTGTCAGCCAGTCGAACCCGGGGCGGTGATGTGGCGCCGCCCCGCAGCGTGGAGAGGATCGTCTCAGCCCGCTCTGCTTCCCGGAGGGCCTCCTCCAGGGTCTGCGGAGTGGCGAGTTGCACATGTTGCCGCAACCGCTCGGGTGTGAGTCCCTGCAGGAACGCATGGAGGGCCAGTTCCTCCCGCACGTTCACAGGAAAGGCGGGGTAACCCCGCCGCGCGAACAGCTGCACATCAGCAGCGAAGGAGCCCAGGTTCTCTCCCTCTCGGCGGCAGCGGTTATTCAGTTTCTCTCTCTCAGCGGCCTCTGTTGTGTGCCGCCCGAAGCGTCGCTCGAGTGCGGTGATTAATGTGGGCAGCACCCGCTCTTCTCCAGGCACCAAGTCGAGGAGAATCGCTGTGCCTCACCCTCCAGAGCCAGGGCGAGGTACCTTCAACACACAATTTCGCTTCATAAAGGTAAGTATGAGGCACAATTCGGCGTGACTTATGGAATGTCTTACTGAATTCTTGCAAAAAAACAAAAAAAAAACATAATCCCGTCCCTGGCTGGGGGCAGGATGATCATTACAGAGTACTTATTTTTTTATTATTAACTATCTTTATTGGAAGCAATTTCAATACAACATATGATACAGTGTGATGGACAGAACTTCCAGAATACCATTTTTCAGAATATTTTTAAACATCCACCCACCCCCTGCCCCACCCCAAAGGAGAGAGGTTCTCAATGAATGTGTATTGTCCCAATGTAAACAACTCAGAATATACAACAAACACAAAAACAAAAGAAAAACAACAAAAAATAGCTAAATGACATTAAAAACAATCAAATTAATTAATCGAAATAAATAAGTCCTAAAATAAATCAATAAGACATAAAATGAAGGGAGGGCTCAGTCATCACGATCAGGCATGGATGTCAATGATTCAGAGTATTTTAAGAGAGGTCTCCAAGTCTTCTCAAACAAATTTGGGGAACCATGAAGAGAAAATGGACAGTAGCACCTCCTGTTGGAAATATTCTGTTTGATTATCATTGCTGAATGCATTCATTGTTAAATGTTGTTTTGAACTGCACATGAAGCTTAAAGGTGCATTAAGGAGTTTTACAACCTTAAAAATACTTATTTTCCACCATAAATATGTTACACATTTTTAATGATGTGTACAATGTGTCCTGACATATTCATTACAAGTACCTCTAACAGCGCTAAATTGTCACTTGAAAGTTGCAGTGCCGGTCCGGCACCAGAGTTTTTTTGGGGAGAATTTGAAAGGAATGACGTAATGCACGCTCCGGCTGTATAGGTTTCGTTTTGTCTGCCATTACTCCGCCAGATGCTCAGTGAGCAACAACTGAGCAGGAGCTTCCAGAAAGTAAGAACAGACTGGCTTCTAGCACTGCCACAGCTCCACACAGACTCCACCAGGTAAAAGAAACTTAAATCTTACTTGAGCGCTACTAAACGAGAGAGGACGGAGTTCCCCTCTTCCGTGCACGCGAGCCACAGGGACGAGTTTTTCACTAAGCTGCATTACACCCAAGGCCTGCAGTTTCGCATAAAACGTGCAAACTCCTTAAGGCACCTTTAAGTTGACTCAGCAGGATGAGGGACTTACCTGCATTCTCCAGAATGCTGACTGAGAGCATCTTATCTGTGCTGACAGAGTGTGTGTTACCCTTTTCCTGTTGCCACTGATGCATCTGTTGCATTGTTTCTATACAAGCAGGATGTTGAAACCACTGTTATCCCAAACACTTGTAAGCCCCACCCTGAGTTTGTGAATAAAAGCTGAGAGAAAACTTAGCTCAGGCAGAGTGAAATGAAGTGAGCTCTTGAGCGAACGGATTCTCCTCTCCTTGCAAGTATCTTCAATTTCTGCCTGTTTCATTCTGTTTTCGTGTCCTAATTTTCTTTAAGGAAAAGAGCCTGACACCTCCTTCATCCATCTGCCATGACACGGGGGGTGAGGGTTTTTCCAGTTGAGGAGTATGAGTCGCCCAGCTAGTAGGGTGGTAAAGGGGAGAACAGTTTGTGTAACTTTAGAAGTCAGAGGCTCCAGAGGGGTTCCAAACAAAGCCAAGAGAGGTTCAGGGGAGATAGTAATGTTGTATGCTGCCCTGAGATTCTGAAGCTTCAGACCATGTTGTTGATGTTTAGGAAGCTGTAACACTGATCTTTTGATACGTGGATTTTTATTACCCCGTAGAAAAGAACCAATGAGCTGATCGAGTGATTTGAAAAAATTATTTTTAAACGGTTTTGTGATGCAGATATATCACTCTTTCGCACACATACTGGTTTAAGAAGAAAAACACTTTATTTTCGGGACCCTAGCAAACTTGCTGGACTACTTTCCTCTGGACCGAAACTGGACAGGATCTCCGCTCACTGGACGCTGTCAGGGGTCAGTCTGTGTGAATGAACAACACTGCTGACGGGGATGCCATACAGATTCATGTCAAAAATCCCGAACTATCCCTTTAAGAAGGATGGGGATATGTGAAAACAGATACAGGAACTTTGGTAAAACAACCATTTTAACTAAGTTAGCACGACCTACTAGGGACAGTGGGAGACCAGACCATCTATCAAATCGAATGAATACCTCTCTAGAGGGGCGTGAAATTTTTGAAGAAAAGACAATTGATCAAATCTGTAATATGCATCCCTGAATATTTAAAACCATCTGTAGCATATTTGAAAGGGAAAAAGGATGGTGGAATATTTTTCGCCAGAGAATTAATAGGAAGAAGCTCACTCTTGTGGAGGTAAAGTTTATAGCCTGAGTATAGCCCAGATTTGTTGAATATATCTGGAACTACGGGGAGGGAGGCAGCTGGGTTAGACATACTGTAAATAACAGGAGGTCATCAGCAGAATGACAGAGTAGGGGTGTGCGAAATGACGATATAAGATCGTTAAGGATTATAACATCGGGACGATCTCAGAAATCAGAAAGATTGTTAAACCGTGCATAGGGCACGTTCTCCTCCTTGTTTTTTCACCTATATATAATATTTTTTGGAGTGATGATGTTACCTGAAAACTTCAGATAATATCAACTAAACATTCCCTCTAGTGCAGTTATCCACACACATAATAGATACATGCAAGCAACATTAATGATGATTAAAAAAAACAAAACAAAACGCAGCGACAGCCAGTGCTGCGTTCGGGGACGCAAAGGCAGCTAACAACGAGCGGAGCGCTGTGGAGCTTTTCTGACTGGAGCTGCTGCTGGGTGGAGGCTGTGTCAGGCAAAGCTGCTTTACAACAGCAGTACGGGATCTCCAAGAGGTCAGCCCCCATAGAAACACCCCGAAAAGCTGGAGGAAGAGACGCTGAAGAGACACCGATGCTAATGCTAGCTAGCAAGCTACCGCTAGCAGTTCACAAACTAGCATGAGGGATTTTATATACAACAAATCAAAAAAATGTGAAAAGACACTTAGTGAACATACCATCAAGTTAACAGCTGAAACGAACCTTTAGTCTGATAACTAGTGGAACGTCTTTGATTTAATGGGATGATGCTGTATTTCAATGGAGACAGAGCCCTCTAGTGGTCATATAGCGCAACTATTAAAACTATATCCCATTAAAACTGCTAAAAAGCTATTTGATATGTTTAGTTTTTTGTGTTACGAAAGTGTACTTTATTGATCATTATCTTTTACCTCATTTTTAAAAGGAGATAAAAGCTTAGATCTCTGAACAAAAAAATTATTCTCAAGCAGCTGTATTATTCACTCAGGTGATAGATATTAAAGTTAAATTGTTTTTGTTCTAAATTGTTGCCCTCTGAAAGGTAACCAGCTAAGTTTGCATTTGTATTGCCTTTTTTTGGTAATCTATTTGGTGTGTTTAGTTTTTGTGTTACAAAAGTGCACTCTGTTGCTGTTCATTACTTTTTATGTTTGTGTTCACTGCACATTTTGATTAGAAAAAAACCTGTACTATTTAAATTAAAGCCAGTTTCTTTAGCTTAAATTGTCTTTTTTTTTTTCTTTTAGGGTTTTACATATATTTTATATGTTTAACATTGGGGAAAAAAATGGTCAAACTTGCAAATTAGTCTAGAAAAATCAATATAAAAAAGAATCGTGATAAAATCGTGATATTGATTTTAAAAAATCGTGATATGACATTTTTGCCATATCGCCCACCCCTATGACAGAGTACTTTTGTATTCATTAAATACATGTGCTTGTGGTGTCTGCTGGGAGAGGATTTTGCCCCACATTAGAAGGGGCGGGGTTTAGTCACGTGGGGAGGTGTGGCACACTGATGGTGGGGGTTTAAAGGGGCTGTATCATGCTTTCTTACCTAGTCCAAACCCTAGAAATGGCATTAACATGATAATAGTTTATTTTTGGCGCAAAGGAAAAGTAATTTTGTGTGAAATAAAAGATTTTCTGGGGCTAATTCTGAAACCCGGAAGAGAAAACGCTGTTTCACTGAAAATCCCGCCTCTCCCCCTGTGGACTTTGACTGACAGCTACTTCAACCAATCAGCGCTTCAAAACAAATACGCTAGCTAGCTTTAGCTCTTTAGCTCTAGCTTCTCTACACACAAAGACACGCGAAAACATCTTTTCCTGTTAGAAATTCACCAAGCGCAGACCCTTCAGACTCTTGCTCTTGCTTGATTGTTGCTTTCAGACGATGGTTAAAATTTAACTCCATAATCGGAGTTAGAAAAAAGCGGCAACGCTGATTGCCGAGGGCCTGCGGGAGGGGGGCTCAGGGGAGCCATCTTCACAGTGTGACGTGAACATGAGGAACAGAGCGTTTTCACAGGTGCGGGAGGGGCTGCCTCTCTGAGCAGCTGAAATATGAGGAAAGCTCAGGCACGATGAAAAAAATGCTTTGGGGGTGTTTTGGTGAGTACATAACTATATAACAAGGTTAAAACGTACAAAAAGTGAATTTGGCATGATACAGCCCCTTTAAAGGGCGGAAGCAGTTTGTCAGGGGGTTGCTTCCTGGAATGACAGGTGTCACTTGTGTGTGGATAACAAACCTCACTCGACTCTATTCCTGTGTCCATCTCCTCTTTGTGCGACCCCACATATATCATACACCTGCTAGCCATTGGTCAGACCAAGGATTCAGCCTCAGTCCTGTGTGTGAAGAGTAAAACATTTGGAAGTGTTGTGTCTAGATTCAGGGTTGTGAAGTTGGGTTGTTCGGTGATTCAGGTTGAACCGACAGCACGGATGAGTCTTTGTATTTCGTGTATCTCACACACAGACACACACACACACACACACACACACACACACACACACACACACACACACAGTTGTAGGTTCCCCCCCCCCCCACTTTTTGAAACAAACTGACAGCCTTGCTGACGACAGTGCATAAGAACTTGAGGTGCAGGGCTTAATAGGTTCTTCAGACTCCTCTTCCATCATGTGAACATGCAAACTGCACTTTTCAAAGACAGATTCTTCAACATTTGTTTTTTTTTTTTGTTTGTTTATTATTATTTTTTTTCATTTTCAGAATGAAGGTATCAGTAAATTAAAAGGTATTTACAAAGGTGGGCTGCCGCTGGGGGCTGGAGGGCGGCCTGAGGGTGGCCTGAGGGGGGCCTGAGGGTGGCCTGAGGGGAGCCTGAGGGGGGCCTGAGGGGGGCTGGTGTTAGTGGCCTGAGGGGGGCCTGAGGGGGGCCTGAGGAGGGCTGCTGTTGGTGGCCTGAGGGGGGCCTGAGGGGGGCCTGAGGAGGGCTGCTGCTGGTGGTCTGAGAGGGGCCTGAGGGGGGCCTGAGGAGGCTACTGTTAGTGGCCTGAGGAGGGCTGCTGCTGGTGGTCTGAGGGGGGCCTGAGGGGGGCTGCTGCTGGTGGTCTGAGGGGGGCTGCTGCTGGTGGTCTGAGGGGGGCCTGAGGGGGGCCTGAGGAGGGCTGCTGCTGGTGGCCTGACGGGGGCCGGAGGGGGGCCTGAGGAGGGCTGCTGCTGGTGGTCTGAGGGGGGCCCGATAAGGGCTGCTGAGGGGGGCCTGAGGGAGGCCTGAGGGGGGCCTGAGGAGGGCTGCTGCTGGTGGCCTGAGGGGGGCCTGAGGGGGGCCTGAGGAGGGCTGCTGCTGGTGGTCTGAGGGAGGCCTGAGGGGGGTCTGAGGAGGGCTGCTGCTGGTGGTCTGAGGGAGGCCTGAGGAGGGCTGCTGCTGGTGGCCTGAGGGGGGCCTGAGGGGGGCTGCTGTTGGTGGCCTGAGGGGGGCCGGAGGGGGACCTGAGGAGGACTGCTGCTGGTGGTCTGAGGGGGGCCCGAGAAGGGCTGCTGATGGGGGCCTGAGGGAGGCCTGAGGGGGGCCTGAGGAGGGCTGCTCCTGGTGGCCTGAGGGGGGAATGAGGGGGGCTGCTGTTGGTGGCCTGAGGGGGGCCTGAGGGGGGCCTGTGGAGGGCTGCTGTTGGTGGCCTGAGGGGGGCCTGAGGGGGGTCTGAGGAGGGCTGCTGCTGGTGGTCTGAGGGGGGACTGAGGGGGGCTGCTGTTGGTGGCCTGAGGGGGGCCTGAGGGGGGCCTGTGGAGGGCTGCTGTTGGTGGCCTGAGGGGGGTCTGAGGAGGGCTGCTGCTGGTGGTCTGAGGGGGGACTGAGGGGGGCTGCTATTGGTGGCCTGAGGAGGGCCTGAGGGGGGCCTTAGGAGGGCTGCTGCTGGTGGTCTGAGGGGGGTCCCAGAAAGGGCTGCTAATGGGGGCCTGAGGGGGGCCTGAGGGGGGCCTGAGGAGGGCTGCTGTTGGTGGCCTGAGGGGGGCCTGAGAAGGGCTGCTGTTGGTGGCCTGAGGGGGGCCTGAGGGGGGCTGCTGTTGGTGGCCTGAGGGGGGCCTGAGGAGGGCTGCTGCTGGTGATCTGAGGGGGGCCTGAGGGGGCCTGAGGAGGGCTGCTGCTGGTGGTCTGAGGGAGGCCTGAGAGGGGCTTGAGGAGGGCTGCTGCTGGTGGTCTGAGGGGGCCTGAGGGGGCCTGAGGAGGGCTGCTGCTGGTGGCCTGAGGGGGGCCTGAGAAAGGCTGCTGATGGGGGCCTGAGGGGGCCCAGAGGAGGGCTGCTGATGGGGGCATGAGGGGGGCCTGAGGGGGGCCTGAGGAGGGCCTGAGGAGGGCTGCTGCTGGTGGCCTGAGGGGGGCCTGAGAAGGGCTGCTGATGGGGGCCTGAGGGGGCCCTTAGGAGGGCTGCTGATGGGGGCCTGAGGAGGGCCTGAGGAGGGCTGCTGCTGGTGGTCTGAGGGAGGCCTGAGAGGGGCTTGAGGAGGGCTGCTGCTGGTGGTCTGAGGGGGGCCTGAGGGGGCCTGAGGAGGGCTGCCGCTGGTGGCCTGAGGGCGGCCTGAGGGGGGCCTGAGGAGGGCCTGAGGAGGGCCTGAGGAGGGCTGCTGCTGGTGGCCTGAGGGGGGCCTGAGAAGGGCTGCTGATGGGGGCCTGAGGGGGCCCTGAGGAGGGCCGCTGATGGGGGCCTGAGGGGGGCCTGAGGAGGGCCTGAGGAGGGCTGCTGCTGGTGGTCTGAGGGAGGCCTGAGGGGGGCCTGAGAAGCGCTGCTGATGGGGGCCTGAGGGGGGCCTGAGGAGGGCTGCTGCTGGTGGTCTGAGGGGGGCCTGGGGAGGGCTGCTGTTGGTGGCCTGAGGGGGGCCTGAGGAAGGCTGCTGTTGGTGGCCTGAGGGGGGCCTGCGGGGGGCCTGAGGAGGGCTGCTGCTGGTGGTTTGAGGGGGGCCTGAGGAGGGCCTGAGAAGGGCTGCTGCTGGTGGTCTGAGGGAGGCCTGAGGGGGGCGGGAGGAGGGCTGCTGCTGGTGATCTGAGGGGGGCCTGAAGGGGGCCTGAGGACGGCCTGAGGAGGGCTGCTGCTGGTGGTCTGAGGGAGGCCTGAGGGGGGCTTGAGGAGGGCTGCTGCTGGTGGTCTGAGGGGGGCCTGAGGGGGCCTGAGGAGGGCTGCTGCTGGTGGCCTGAGGGGGGCCTGAGAAGGGCTGGTGATGGGGGCCTGAGGGGGCCCTGAGGAGGGCTGCTGATGGGGGCCTGAGGGGGGCCTGAGGAGGGCCTGAGGAGGGCTGCTGCTGGTGGTCTGAGGGAGGCCTGATGGGGGCCTGAGGGGGGCCTGAGGATGGCTGCTGATGGGGGCCTGAGGGAGGCCTGAGGAGGGCTGCTGCTGGTGGTCTGAGGGGGGCCTGAGGAGGGCTGCTGTTGGTGGCCTGAGGGCGGCCTGAGGAGGGCTGCTGTTGGTGGCCTGAGGGGGGCCTGAGGAGGGCTGCTGCTGGTGGCCTGAGGGAGGCCTGAGGAGGGCTGCTGTAGGGGGCCTGAGGGGGGCCTGAGGAAGGCTGCTGTTGGTGGAATGAGGGGGGCCTGAGGGGGGCCTGAGGAGGGCTGCTGCTGGTGGTCTGAGGGAGGCCTGAGGAGGACTGCTGCTGGTGGTCTGAGGGGGGCTTGAGGGGGGCCTGAGGACGGCTGCTGCTGGTGGCCTGAGGGGGGCCTGAGGAGGGCTGCTGCTGGTGGCCTGAGGGGGGCCTGAGGGCGGCCTGAGGAGGTCTGCTGCTGGTGGTCTGAGGGACGCCTGAGGGGGGCCTGATGGGGGCCTGAGGAGGGCCTGAGGGGGGCTGCTGTTGGGGGCCTGAGGGGGGCTGCTGCTCGTGGGCTGAGGGGTATGAGGGGGGCTGCTACTGGGTGCTGAGGGGGGCTGCTGTTGGGGGCCTGGGTGGGGTTACTGCTGTGGGCCTGGGTGGAGCTTCTGGTGGGGGCATATGTAGGGCTGAAACCCTGGGCGCACGCGGGGCTCTCGCCGGAAATGTGCCTGGGGCCTCAGCGGGTGGGGTTTCTGCTGGGGCCCTGAGTGTGGCTGCTGCTGGGGCCCTGGGTGGGGCTGCTGCTGGGGACCTGGTAATAAAGGTAATAAAAATGTTTTTTCAAATTACAGACCTGTGGCTTTGCTATCACAATTTTCAAAGGTATTAGAGAAATTGTTTGTCATTAGACTGAATAAATTTATTGGAAAATACAACATTTTAAGTCACAGCCAGTCGGTATGGTTTTCGTGCAAATCATGCAACTGCAACACCGTTAATGGAGCTGACTGAAGAAATCACCAATGCTATGGACAATAAGCAATTTTTAGTAAGCATCTTTGTCGATCTTCAGAAAGCATTTGATTCATTTGACCATGAGATGCTTCTGCAAAAATTATATAAATATGGTATCAGAGTGGTCGCACATCAATGGGTCACAAGTTACCTAATAGATCGAAGTCAGTTTGTGGAAGTTAATGACACAAAATCTAACTTTTGCAATATAACTTGAGGGGCACCCCAGGGCTCGGTCCTTGGACCAATTCTCTTTCTCCTCGATGTGAATGATATTGTGTCTGTTTCAAATGTACTAAAATGTATTTTATTTGCAGAAGATACCACATTGTTTTACACGGGAAAAAACATGAATGAGGTGTTACAAACAGTGGAAAATGAGTTTCAGAAAGTATTACACTGGTTTAACGCTAACAAACTATCTATAAACATTAACAAGACAAAATGTATGGTCTTCACTTTTACAGATAAAGATATTGGTGCAAGACTTCTATTCAAGGGTTAAAGATCGAACGAGTGCATGAAATCAAGTTTTTAGGTGTTTCAATTGATGAACACTAAACATGGAAATCACGTTAAAACAAAATTATCCCAAACTATTGCTGTGTTACACAAGGTTAAAGAGTCTCTCAATAAGAATGCTTTGTTACTGTTGTATAATTCCTTAATTATTCCACATTTGACTTATTGTGTTGAAGTGTGGGGAAATGCTTGTAAAACCTACATTGATCCAATTTGCATTTTACAGAAACGTGCTCTTCGTGTTGTAAAAGGAAGTGGATACAGAGCTCATACAAATCCAATTTTTTATACAATTAGGAACATTACAATTTAATGAATTGGTTGAATTTAACGTTCTCAAATGTATGTATAAAGCTCACCAGAAAACATTACCAGAAAACCTGCAAAATAGATTCAAAAAGACGGAAAGTAAGTATAATTTAAGAGGAACTGATTTTTTTGTAAACCAAAGTTTAGAACCAAACCAAAGGAAAGATGTATCTTAAGGATGCCACACACTACAGGATTTTTTTCAATCTTCCCCGATTGAGAGACCACACACTGGAAGACAACAGAGGACAGATTGCACCCGATCTTCCTCTCCTGATCGTCTAGTGTGTGTGTCGCTCCGGAGCAGAACACACACCAGCAGATTCTTCAGCTGAGAATCGGCTCCTCACTCTTCCAAATCTCGCATCGTCCAACGTGACTTTGCGCTGTTTCCCTTCATTCCTGTGTTTAACATTCATCTCCACTTCAAATAATAAGTGGAGAACTCATTCATTCCCGGACTGTCGGGACCTTGTCAGAAAATTTAAATGTTCCAGGAAAGATTAAGGAAACATAGTTTGAGATCATTTTCTTATAATTTACCCTCCACATTTGATAATAATTCAGTTTATTAATGTGTGTTTCTCTTTTTTTTCTTTTTTTACTTTTGACTCAGAGTGGAGCAGTAGAATTAGCAGGCTACTAGTAGAATTAGTAGACAAATGACAAATAAAAGGTACTGCTTTAAATCACCAAATATCTTAAATCATTCTTTTTGTCCCCAGATTTGATATTTTAAACCAGAATAAAAACTCGATGAGCTTTGATTAGGTAAGTTTCATGATATGTCCGCTCTCTGAAGGCAAGGAGTCAGCAGAAAGTTTTTTAGATAAATTAAAACATTGGGATACTTGCAGGACTGGCGGAGATGAGTTTGGGTCTGAATGGAGGAAATACAGTTTGCTCAGGAGCGATATTGAGGAATAATCTCTCACTTTCTGCATTACTGAGTTCAGGAGCTCTGGCTCTCTGTTTCACTGTCATATAGTTAATATATTTCACTGACATATATTCATGTCCCCAGCTCTGACAGCTGAGAGGGGAGTTTTTTAAGTAGCAGCTTGGTGAGACGGAGCTGTTCCGCCAATCAGGAAGCTTTATTCCGAGGGTGTGGACAGGTCAAGCCGGAGCTGATCGGCGCCTCTCGGAGCTCCACACACTGCAGGATTTGCGATCGGAAATATTAAACATGTTCATTATCTACGATATCCCGTTCCGACGCCTCCCGAGAGGCTCCGACCGGAAAAAATCTCTCGGAACACACTGCACACCACACGAAGATCGGACCCGAACTCATTCGCATACTTCCGACAATCAAACCCTGTCGGCTTCGATCGGGAGGAGAAGATCGGGGCAAAATTCGGCCCGATCATCCTGTAGTGTGTGGAGGCCTTTAGTCCAGGGTGTTCATCTATGGAATAGCCTTGAGTGTGAAATCAAAACCTCCAAATCCATCCATTCTTTTAAAAAGAGTGTGAAACTAGCTTTGATGAATAGATACAAAGCTGCCATGCAGGACGACTTTGAAATTTGTGTTGTATGAAGACAACTTGTTTCTTTGTTATGTATTGTAAGCAGCGCGCACACGGGAAGTGTAAAGGATTCTGAACTGATGAGGGGCAGATATTATAAGCTTTTGCTTCTTTCTGTACCTTTTCATTCATCATATCTGTGCTGAAGTATGTAGATGCAAGTATGTTGCATTCACCTTTTGTTTGATTTCAATGAATGAAATAAATAAATCTAATCAAAATCAAAAAATCAAACCTGAGCGGGGCTTCTGCTGGGGGCAAACGTAGGGCTCGTACCCCGGGCGCACGCGGGGCTCTCGCCGGGAATGTGCCCGGGGCCCCAGCGGGTGGGGTTCCTGCTGGGTGCCTGGGTGGGGCTCCTGCTGGAAGCTTGCAGGAAGCTCCTGCAGGGGGCGCGGCTGGCGCTTCTGTCGGGGGGGACAGTAGGGCTCATACCCTGGGCGCACGTTTGACTTTCGCCGGTTTCGCCCCATCGGTCCAAGCTGGTTCATCTTGGTGGACTGCTGTAAATACATTTCATTTCATTTCATTTCTTCTTTTCCATGGGAATGCATGGAGGAAAAAAATCAACAAATGGATACAATTTATAAAAACACAGAATACACACATCCCATGTACAAGAACAGGAGTAGGATGAAGAATAAGTCTTTTTAACTCCTACACCAGTCTTCTTTCCAAACTCAAACAGGAAAACAACAACAAAAAAACATCAGATGGTCACAATCTACACATCACATCATTATTATTGCTCATTTGCATAAATGTTAAATATTTTTTCTTTAAACTTAATGTTCAAACTGCAAGATGTTTGAACATTGTTTTATATCTTTTTCCAAGGAATTCCATTTTCCCACACCCGCGACAGATACACACATTCCTTTAAGAGCCCTTCTTGCAGAATTATTTTTTCATTAAAGAATTCTTCTACTTGTTTCACTATTCAAAGTAAAAAGTGTTTGCAAACCACAAGGTAGCAGGCATACTTTTTGCTTTATACATGACTATTAATGTTTGTAAAACAATTAAATCCTTCAATTTTAATAGTCCTGACTTCAGAAATAGTTTTGTTGTATGCTCTTTTGAAGCGGCTTTATTAATTATTCTAAGAGCCCTCTTTTTTAAAATAACTAAGGAAAACAGATGAGTAGGATATGAATTACCCCAAACCTTCAAACAACATATCAAATACTAGGGGTGTAACAATCCATGTATTTGTATTGAACCGTTTCGGTACGGGCCGTTCGGTTCGGTACAGGGCTGTGCACGGGTGAGTTCACGGGCCAAAGTTTGGTTTTTTTTGTTTTTCCCGGCTCACGGGCCGGGGTTTACGTTCTGCCGCTCGCATGTGCAGCTGCACGCTTAAGGCATAGCGCCCCCACGCTTCAACGGTGAGAACAAGTGCTGCATGCAGGTCGGCATCTTTATTAAAGTGAAATAGTGATGCACAAATCATCCATTAAAATTGGCCTAATTCTGCATATAATCCATGATTATGATCATACAAAATCAATAATAATAAATAAAGGAAATACGTGGGGGAAACAGCATTTTTCCAATATTTAGGGCCCCCCCAAAATTTCACAAATCATGTTTTCAGGGGGGCTCATGTCTCATCAAGGGGGGCTGAGACCCCCCTGGCCCCCCCATAGTTCACACCCTGAGTGAAAGTATCTAATCGCTCGGGCGCCGCCCCGAGATTCAGAAACAGAAAAAAAAGGCAAAATAAACTCTGATACTAAATGATAACGTACTGACAATGTATGTGCCTCATTTCCTATAAATAATCTGAAATAAAGGAGCAGATAAACAGTCTAGAGAGCCGGAAAAGCTTCTGGAGGATGCGTGGATCAGTGCGCCTGCATGGAACGTACACAGCTGAGCCCAAATGTAGCAGGAGAGAAGAGCGTTGGCAACGGTGATGTGCCGCAAAGCCGACACAGACAGGCGGACATGGGAGGCATGGACAACAACAAGAACATTTAGGTTTTGCATTTTGTTCTCTACTGTATCGAAACCGAACCGAACCGTGACCTCAGAACCGAGGTACGTATCGAACCCAGATTTTTGTGTATCGTTACACCCCTATCAAATACGGTAAAATTAAAGAACAGTATAATATTCTCAGTGCATTATAATTTCACAAATCCTTAACTTTACTCATCACACCTATATTTCTACATATTTTCTTCTTTACGTGTCCAATATGTGACTTCCATTTCAACTTTTCATCGATGAACACTCCGAAAAACTTAAATTCAGACACTCTTTCTATACAATTTCCATTTAAATACATCGGTTCAGAACATGTTGCTTTCACAAATGTCCAATATACACCTGTCTCACACACACACATCTGCTAAATCTAACAATATGAGCAAAATGAAACAGTAAAAGCCAGTAAAGTTGTTGTGGAGTGCTGCCAATTCAGGTTCTTACATTTCTCAGTGAACGGTTGGTCCTGAGGGGTGGTCCTCCGTCGAACGCACTGGGAAGCTCAAATTCAGCAAGAATCTGAAGACAACAGCTGGCTCAGCAAGCACAAGGGCAGTTTTGAGGTGGGTGGATGATAATTCTCAGCAGCAAAAGGCTCCGTCTGCACCGGACGTCGCAAAAATTTAAAATGAAATCCAGTTCAGACTGGCTGCAGGCTGATGATCAAAGCATCAAAGGGTTACTATAGAAACGGAGTCAGACTCTGGTCACATGACTGGGAATCGAGTCAGACTCGGTTCATGTTTCTTGAACCGAGTCACAATTCAAGAATCATGAATTTGATGATTCTCCATTTGGCTCGATTATTATTATTATTATTATTTTTTAAAACTTACAACTTTAGCCAGGTTTACACTTGCACGATTCTGTGGCATGCATTGCCACGAATCGAGTCGCAAACCGTCGCAAACCACTCGTAAAGTGTGTGTGTGTTCTTGTATTTCTATCCTTGTCGGGGCCAAATGTCCCCACAAGGATAGCAAAACGTGGAACGACGTGCCTTGTGGGGACCTTTTTCCGGTCCTGAGTAGGAGAAACAGTGTTTTCTTGACCATGTTGTTGTTACTGAAAAAAGTAAAAGTGCAAAAACATTTCTTTAGGGTTAGGCTTTGTTGTGGTGTGGGTTAGGGTTAGAGTAAGGGTCAGGTTTAGGGGCTTGACATGAATGGGAGTCAATGGACGGTCCCCACAAGGATAGAAATACAAGACTGTGTGTGTGTGTGTGTGTGTGTGTGTGTGTGTGTGTGTGTGTGTGTGTGTGTGTGTGTGTGTTTGTGTTTGTGTGTGCGCGCACGTGCTTGTTAGCGTGTGCGTGAGAGTGTGTGAGTGTGTTGGAATGTGAGTGTGTGTGTGCGTTTGGTTTAGGGATGAGTGGTTGTGTGTGTGCGTGTGTGCATGTGTGTGTGTCAGTATGAGTGAGTGGGTATGAGTGTTGGGTCGGGGCAGTGGGGAGTGAGGCGGGAGAGGACAGGGGGTGGGAGGGGTGGGGGTCGTGGGGAGGGGGTGGGGGGTGATGCCCTGGATCTCGGGGGGCGTGGCCGGAGCACTGGGGGTGTTACTGGCCTGGGGTGGGTAGCCGCCCGTGTGGGCTGGTTCTCCCGGATGGGTCATGGCCCTCCGCCTGTGTGGGGGGTTGGCTCCTGGGCTCTTGGGCCTTGGGCTCTCGGCCCTGCCCGCCCCGGGCGTCCGGCGCCCGGGGTGGACCGGCTCCTGCCGGTCGTGGCTCCCCCGGGACCGCCGGGGTCCCCGGCCGGGGCTTTCCTCTGCCCCGTTTCTGGACCGGAGCGTGGGCGTCTGCCTGGGGGGGCGGCTTTGATCCGGGCTCTGTGATGACCGCCGGCTGTCTGGGCTCTGAGGGCCTCTCTGGCCTGCTTCTGGCCTTCTCAGAGGTCAGAGGTCATATATGCATGATCACTATCACCATCACTGTCACCATCATATTCACATGATCACGCTGATCTTTAATCACTCTTCACACACTCGGTTACCTTGTCTTCTTGTGGTGGTTAGACTAATGGTGATCTGTAGCAGACCTCTCTTGATGCACGCCCCGAGTTTACTACTAGTTACGACTAGCTATATTCCAAAAAAAAAAAAAAAAAAAAAAAAAAAGGGTTTGTGGTGTCCTTGCATTTCCTTCCTCCCCTGCACCTCCTTTTATTTTTGTGGCCTGGTCTGTTCACTAATATGGTTCGAAAAAAAAAAAAGAAAAAAACATGTATGTATGGTTCTGTAATTTTCTGTGTTGGTTGTCGGCTCTGTTTTGGTGTTGTCTAGATTGGGGTTTGGGATTGTTCTTGGTTGCGTGTGGTGCGTCGACAACACTGTTTTGTATTGTGACTTTGTACATAGGTTGTCCCCCCCCCTTTATCTCTCTCTCTTTATCTTTCTCTCTTTCTGTCCCTGCTCTCTGAGCGTTTCCGTCCCGGTCCAGTCCGGCCGCCATGCCGGATGCCAGCTTTAAATAAAGGCAGCAGCAGGAGGAGACTCAGTCTCGTCCTGCTGCTAACATTAAAATCTGTTCGGATAGTAAAAGGCTACAATCATACAATATTGCGCGCCCCAGCTGCCGAACAGGACAAGGGGGAAAAAAAAAAAAAAACACTCGTAAAGTGGCGTGAAGTGTGCGTAAACCCGTCGGGACTGCGTGTCATGTCGGGACGAAAATTTTGAAATGTTCAAAATTTTGGTCAGGACAAAATATCGCGAACTGGCCGTGAACTATGCGCAACTGTCCGTGAACTCCTTGTGAACGCGTCGGGACAATGCGGGAGAATGCGTGCCAGTCCTGGCCACCGGCGAGTACCCGGAAAAGGGCCCCATGCGGGGGATTTTCGACCCACTGCCGCTGCAGCATCAAGTGTAGCGTCTTTAATTTGTCATTGAAATTGACTGATGTCAGCCGTCCGTCGGGGCCCCCTTCAGCTCGGGGCCCTCGGCAGCGCCTTTTCTGCTGCTCTACAACACAGAGAAGCTGCAGGTACAGTATCTTCTCTTCTCCGCAGTGACGGCGTCCCTGGCATTCAGCATGTTGTCTGTTCCACAGCAAATCCAAATATGACCCGGGGTTGGGGAAGCCCCCTTTTTACTCGTATATGACGTGCGTAATTGCGCGCGCAACCACGTCGTGCCAGTGCGGGAAGCTCGTAAACTATGCGCAAACTATGCTTGAATGCGTCGTGAATGTGTCGTGCCAGTTCGTGACACTGACGGGCGCATTCGTGAACTGTCCGTGAACTGTGCGCCAACTGTCCGTGAACTGGTCATGAACTGTGCGTGAACTAGTCATGAACAGTGCAGGAACCTGCCGGTTCGTGACTCCAGATTGGCACGCCTTGCCACAACAACATTGTGGCTAAAAGTCGTGCAAGTGTAAACCTGGCTTTTGACTTGAACTTGACCAGCAAAGGCTGGAGACTGCTTTCACCCAAACAAAGATTGAAAAAGAAAACTATGTGAACGTGTGTGTGTGTGTGTGTGTGTGTGTGTGTGTGTGTGTGTGTGTGTGTGTGTGTGTGTGTGTGTGCATGCACGATACGATTAATGTACTGGAAGTCTGCAATAAAGTGTTTTATTCAGTCCAGCATGTACTTGACACTGATTGAGCATTAAACCCACCGCCCGACCCGGGCTCCGGCAGGGTTGTGAACCCGGCGGGCCCGCGGAGTGACGGCGGGGCGGGACGCAGCGCGGATCGGTCCGGTTCCGAGCTCACGTTCCGGGGTCAGGCCGAGCCGAGGAACCCCGCGCCGCACCGCCTCCCCGCCTGCTGCCCCGGTGACGGCCGTGAGAGAGTCTCCAGCAGACGAGGTGAGGAACCGGAGGCTGCAGCCGGAGATGGAGGCTGTGGACTCTGGTCCTCGTTCTTCAAGCGGAGCAGCTGAGAGCAGTGGCGGTCCAAGCTGGTTTAGCGCCCCGGGCTGGAGCAGCCCCAGCTGCTTTGAGGGGTGGGGAGGGCGGGGTGGCTATGGCTATGGGACTTTTAATTCTAAGAAAAAAAAAAATTATATTTTAAAATGACCATGAAAGCACCTGAAACCTTTATTTGGAATTAACCTGCCAGTTTATTCTAATTAATGAGCTGCTTTAATATGTCTCATATGTAAATTAGACAGGACTTTATTCTGCTCATTCTGCACAGGCTTGTTCCCTCTAGACATTTATTTAACGAGAGCCTCAGTAGAAATATATCATGAAAAGAGTGGATGGGCTGAAGCATATCTATGCAGACATATTATACAGCTGTAGCATCAAAATTAATGGAGAAAGAAAGAGAGAAAGCTGCAGCGCCAGGATCTGTTTACGTCCTGTCCTGTGGCTCCTCTCTCTTTTTTTTTTTATTCTTTTTTTCAAATGCAACCATTTAGAGCAATAGGAACCATGATTATTTCTGATTCCATTTCTGTGTACATATTGTGTTACAAATTCCCTGTTATCCCTGTTATTTGCGATTGATGTTTATTTTAATTTTAGTCAGGCGTCCCGTTCGGGCAGCTATGGGGTCCTGGTCAGACGCGGACGGAGCTAATCCCCGGTGCTGCGGCTGATCTTTCATAGAGAATGCGTTCGTGAAGAGAGTGAGTAGAGATATGTTCCTGAAGCATGTTAGCTTTCATGTGAGGTGAATGTTGTGCACCCCTGTTAGCAGGTGTTAGCCACCGTGTGTGCTAAATGAGCCATTTGTGGGTAGATTCAGTTCTGTTATTGTTCGAAGCTAATGCTAATCGGCTAGCGCTGCTATGCTGCCTGTGCTGCTGTATGATGTGTGTATTGGAAATGCTACCATGGCGAATTTGTTTAGTTTGATTGCTTTAATCCCATTGTATGGGACTGTGTTATGTCATTGTAATTATTTGTGTATCTTTATTTCATCATTCTGTTACAGAAACCATTCTACATTCGATCATTCATTTGTCATCATTCATTCACTCATCATCCATTCAGTTGTTGTGGTCAGTCCTTCAGCCTCATTAAAGAAGGATTGAAAGACATTATCGGTGTCCATTGCCTCTCTGACCGGAGCAACCGTCGTGGATGGGTGGTTCCCGCATCCCCATTCAGCACAGAATTCGCAATATATTGGGTGATGCAGGTTGAACCGACGGCACTGATGGGTCATTGTGTTTCATGTATCTCCGCGCGCACACACACACACAGACACACACACACACTCCACATCGCTGTCCATCACCACACAGTGTCCACACCTGCACCAATTTGTGTTACTGTCAGTCTATTGATAACCTCTCCTCCTCTGAATCTCTACCAGTGTTTGATGGTTGTTTTTCTTTTGTCTTGTAATTTCTCTTTCTCATGAGAAACTGTATGCATTACAGGTCTTTGTCCCATTTTTCCATAGATCAGGAGTATTCTGTGTTTCTCTTCCCCTTTAACGTCTACTTCTAATGACAATATGTAGTTTCTTGAGAAAGTTAACACTGATGTATTTCATCAAACATATATGTCAGTGTAAGTTGCAACTTTGATTGGCAGAAAGAAATAACCACGATCCAATAATCAACATCGGGCAGTATGAAGATTCTCATCAATATCTGTGTGCATTTGTCTAGGTAAAGCTCTTGAAATGCCTCTGCTGCGTGAAAAGGAGTCATTGGTAGATACCATTCAACCGGACTGCAGCCTTCAAACTGATGCTCACATGAAATTCTGAAATTCTGTAGTTTTCACATCAGGCCACAAGTCAGCGCTGTTTGTTTTAGTAATGACACCTCACACTCGGGCTGCCACGATTGGTCGATTAATCACGATTATGTCGACTATTAAAATCGACGACTAATTTAATAGTCGACGAGTCTTTTTTTTTTTTTTTTTTAATTGTTTTTGTCTCAAAACTGCCGCGGCACCTTCCACTGCCGCGTCTGCCTTTCTGTATTTGACACACACGCGCAGCCATGTCAGCCACGACGACACCAGACTGGTGTCATGGCTAGCCGGCAGCAGCGGAGCTCAAAAGTGTGGGAGCATGACAAGAAAACCTCAGAGAAAAGTGTGCAATGCAGTATCTGCAGGACAGAACCTGCCTTCCACGGCAGCACAACTGCGATGCATGAGCAGCCGAAACAGAAGCAAGTCGTGGTTTGTGACAACGATGATTGACCGTCGTCTCTGTAAGCTAATAATATTAGCATAGAGGGCTAACTTGCCATTTACTCATAGCTGTCGATGTTAACATTAGCGGTGACGATTTGATTTATTAGCTGCCTTTAGCACACATTTCATGTTTTCTGTAACGTTATAACAGACAGTGATGTGTTTTAATAAGAAGTGATGTCAGGCTAATGCTTTCTAACGTTATGTTTCAGAGCTTCATCCCATCAGAGCGGATTTTCTCCGCAGCAGAACATCTGCTCCAAAAAGAGAGCAGCCTGTCTCCAACACATGTAGAAATGCTGACTTTCCTGAACCAGAGCCGTGTGTAGTGTGGGATTATGTAGAGTCAGAGTGTAATAAAGTTGTATCCAGTTGAGCACTGAACACAAAATGCACTTTTATTTTATTTGAGTCAGTGAGATGAAAACTTCAATAATTCCTTGGTTACAGGTGCCTACCTCATTGTTGCTGTGCTTGATGCCAAACACAAATTAAGAAAAAAAATGTAACATGAAGGATTTATTTTTTTGTTGAGGCAAGTGCCTTTTCCTTATTTTACTCAAGTATTTGCACTTTATGGTACACAGTTAAACAAGTGTTTGTTGCATATTTCAATAAAGGTTTTATGAACTATCATCTGAATTGTCTTTATTTTTAGTTAGAATATACCATTAAAACTTAAAGCTGAAATCTAATTATGGTTACATAAGAGCAGCTTCATGGTGGTGCAATAAACTATGTTTTACTTTAATTTATATATGATGCGATTAGTCGACTAATCGAAAAAAAAATCCGTGATTAGTCGACTACCAAAATAATCGTTTGTGGCGGCCCTAACCCCCACCGACAGCAATGCCACACAGCTCAAAGTACGACTCGTCTGACCCTGAAGTGAGGCTGTCAAACAATTGACAGATGTAGTGTTGAAGGTCGTTAAGACTTGCAAACTGCAGAAGCACGCTGGTGCCTTTGAGGTCAAACAAGCCAACACCACTCCGTGGATGGCTGTCCACCACAGCAAACTGTCCGTTCTGGCAGATGATGGCAGACGTGTTGGCACACATTGTCAGCAGACATGCACTGTGTCCATGTTTAACAAAGACCTCCTCTAGTCCGTTCTGCAGAGTGTACAACACACCGTTATCAATGCAAACACCTTTAGACGTGTACTGGCCTTCAGGCTTGTGCACACACCCTGTCGCAGTGAAGCCAATAGTAAATTTCAGCACCTGTTCATCCGCCTCGATCTGATCTGGCAAGTCAGTCGCAGACAGATAAGATGACCAAGGCTTGAAGCCAGGGCGGCCCATCACCCACTTGTAGAAAGAATCACCCGAAACCAAAACATCATCAAGCTCCTGCCTCCTCCACGAGAACACACTGCTCAAAGTGTGTCTGGCTAAGCTCAATGCAGCTACCCTCATGCACTGCTGCCCACCATTGACAAACCTCGAGCTGCCCTGGTGAAAAGATCCCTGCACAGCCTTCAGAAGCCTGATCCCTGTCCTGATATCAACCACTGCTGCACTCACACCAACAGCTGACTGGCCTGATTAGGAACTCTCAAGAAGAGCACACTTAGCTTCGGGGATGAGGCGTTGCTCCGTCGGCACAGCAGGGCATGCAGCAGGAACCTCCTCCCCGACCGCCACGGGAACCGGACCTGCGGACGGGGGCAACACCAGCTCCACCACCTCCTGGGTTGGTGCTTCCACCTGACACAAAATGGAAGCAGAAAGTTTTACAGCGTGTTCAAACTGATAATAAATAAAGCAGGTCATCTACAAATACTCCACGCAGTCTATAATACCAAGAACCAACCTGGGGGACTGGTGAGCTGGGGCAAGACATGGGCTCACAAGCAGGTGAAGGTGTTGCCAGCACCTGGAAAGTAAAGGACAACAGCTGTCAATGAAGTTACTTTTTTTTTTTTTTTTACATTTCAAAATGTCCAGCTTAAAATTGTCATAAGAAATTCTACATCAAAGACAAACATTCAACGAACCTTCTGCTTTCCTCCTCTGCGCCTCCTTCCAACACCTGCTGGCCGACGCACCACACAGGAGGTCTGCAGAGAAAAAACAAAAAAAAAACAGTCCTTTTCAACAGCTGTATTCCTGCTTGGTTAACCTGTGTCAACGTGGAATAAGTGTGAAAGTTACCTGGCCAGCTGGCGGAACAACGGGGCCGCCATCAGAGCCAGAAGAAGGGGACACCTTCTCCATGGCGTCCAACATGGGCCCCCTGAACCACACAGGGTTGGAAGGAATGGGAGAGGATCCCTCTGCTGCGCGTGCAGCCTTTGAAAAACAACACCAGGCACAACTGATTAGAATTGCTTTGGGACTTGAGAAAACATGGCACAAACTTTAAATCACACAAACTCAGAGAAACACCTTACCTTGCCCCCCTGTCCAACCACGCTCCACTCCCAAGGGTTCCTGTGACGGGGCACGGGAGCGTGTCCCGTCACCACCAGCCTGGGAGCAACCCTGGCACGCTTTGGCGCCGGGGGAGGCACCGGTGGCTGGGATGGAGGCGGCACCAGCTGCTGGAAAGCAGCCTCCCACAGCAGCTGGACCAAAACCTCCATCCCATGCGAGTCACTCAAGTGGACCTGACAATGGAGCAAAGGAGACATTTTACTCAACCAGTGTATCTAACTAAAAAGACCACAAAGTGGTCTATGCGTCACAGAACAACAAAACATGCTCTACTTACCTGGTCAGGGCACCACAGCTCCAACCGGTGCAGGGGAAAGTGCTCCGCCACAGACACGTCCGGGACACCTGAAGAGTGAGAACAGAACACACACCTTCAGTTATCAAATGTACATTCAGAAAATCCATTTGTGATGACTGACAACCATTACAACCACACACACCAGCAAAACCTTAACATACCCATACGTGCTGCGACACGATGATAATCCTGACGAAGCAGCTCCTGAAGACCCGGCTCGATGTTCAGGCGTCGAGGGAAGTCCAGCACAAACACCTACAAAGACACATTTAGCCATGAAGTCAAATGGAGTGATGGAGAACAAGCTGCAGAAAAAACAGTCTCCTCACAGCAGCTCTGCATTCACAACTACACCAACACAACCAGCGAGAGCCATCGTTTCCTGCCTGAAACCACTAGACAATGCTCTTGGTGTGAAGACAGAGGCTGAAAGTAGGCCTGGGTGATTATATGATCATGATAAGTGATGGCGATTAATTTCCAGTCGATCACGGTGATCAGCTGTGAGCACATTCCCTTGATCAGACATGGCAGAAATGTGCCAACCCAGCCAATCAGTCAGCTTTTTATTGCTCAACTTCCGCCTGCAAGTTGTCTGAGAAGTAAACAGAGATGGAGCTGAACGTGGAGCCGAGAGCAGTGAAACAGATGAAGTCAGCCACGCCTCGGCGTTATCCTCTGAAGATGAGGCTGCTGTTGACAGGAAAGGCTGCTCCACGCCGCACCGCAGCTAGCACACTGATCTGCAAGGAATCTTGGTCTTTTGAGTACAGCAACTACTTGTGATACGAGGGTGTACCCAAAAAAAACCGGAATTTGATTATAACTTTTTATTTATGAAATTTCAAAATAAAACGCCACCGTCGCCTTCAAAATAATCCCCATCTGCATTCATGCAGCGCTCCAGCCGTGTCTCCCACTTCACCAATGCGTCGTCAGACCCGCGCGTAAAAGTGCCATTTTTTGCCGGCTGCGATTTTTCTGTCACCTCCTCCACATCTGCAAACCGCTGTCCCTTCAGCTCCTTCTTCAACTTGGGGAACAAGAAAAAGTCACTCGAGGCTACATCTGGCGAATCAGGCGGATGGGAGAGGAGATTCATCTTATTCTTCACCAGAAACTGCGTGACGCGCAGCGCCGTGTCCGCTGGCGCACTGTCGTGGTGGATCAACCGGGCTCCACTCCGCCACTCCGCGGGCCGCTTCCTCCTCACGGAGCCGTCTGAGGACTTCCATGTAGTAGTCCTGGTTTACAGTCTGACCTGGAGGGACAAACTTGCTGTGGACGAGACCCTGGACAGCGAAGAAGCAGCTCAGCATTGTTTTCACGGCTGAGCGCACCTGACGCGCCGACATCTGGCCCTTTTTAAACCACCCGAACCACTCATGGACCTGATTCTTCCCCAGAGCAGCATCCTTGTAGGCTTGCTGCAACAAGGTGAGTGTTTCTGCTGCTGTTTTTTCCCAGCAGAAAGCAGAATTTAATGTTTACGCGCTGCTCTGGCTTCCCCGTCAATGTCGCCATTTTGGAAAAAATCGCAGACTGCCTCTGCACTCTGTTGCTATAAATAGCTCCTGACAGGCGTCAGTGTCACTCTGGGAGCTCAAATTTCTCACAGATGTGCATAAGGCTTACCTGCAGCACATCTGACAGCCAGAAGTCGGAACTCATTATTATTATTGTTTTCTGACCAAATTCCGTTTTTTTTTGGGTACCCCCTCGTACAGTTTAACTAACGAAGGTTCAGTTCTTCTCTTTCACTGAAAAAACGTGAGCGGCAAGACGTGGTGATATGTTCAATGATGCAATGCACCAACATGCAGAGAGAGCCTGCAGCGCTGCAGCGCCCTTCTTCTGTGGTGTCTGTGTAAAATAAGGTTAAACATACAAACAGAACACCAAGTGGCATGAAATGCAAATGCAGTTATGATATCGTCTGTGCGCCTGATTTGAATGGGGATCTCCCTGAGGTTATTCCAAATTTTTCAGAAACCAGAATATTGACTGCATGTAAACGTAGCCAGTGTCGTCTTTTCAGGCTACTGCACCATACGAGCAACATTCTAAGAGGAGCAAAACGATTACTTTTGTTTTGTTTTTTTTGTATTATTGGGTTTTTTGTACCATTACATTTTAAGTCTAATCTGTCCAATCTAGATTTTTATTTACATTTTGTACATTTGATGCAAGCATTAATGGTGGCAGCAGCATATTTAGCATCATAACTTGAAAACAACATTTACATTCTAAAGCATTATCATTATCCCCAGGGGGTTTCTTTAGTTTTTTAATCTTTTATAGCAACAAAAATCCTCAGGGCTAGTCCAAAAAGGTTCATTTTAGGCCTGCACAATATATCGTTTGAACATCGCCATCGCAATGTGCGCATGTGCAATAGTCACATCGCAGGATGTGCAATATTTTTTTATTATTATTTTTAACTTTTGTTTTGCTTCATAAAAGCAGCAAGCTCCTCCATGCTCCCCACAGCCGCTCTCTCTCCTTCCCTCCTAATCGGCACTCACCGGCCCCCCCCCCCTCCTCGACAGCAGGGGGGGGGCACTCTGAGACTACACTCTGAACACAGGCGACGAAGGATTTAGTCCCCAAAAGAAGGTCAACATGTGAAATTTGGAAGTATTTCGACTATAAAAAAAAGACGATACGGAACAAAAAAACGTTCTCTGCTGACAGTGCCTCATCGTGGTTGCCTCAACACGAGGTAATACGTCAAACCTGTTGGACCATTTGAAACGCCATCAGAAGCTCCTGTATTTCCAGTGCAAAACCGAAGACCCCAGGTGAAACTTCATCTTCTCAAAAAACAATTGCAGAAGCCTTTGTTGGCATAACACCGTATGATGATTTTTACCTAGCAAAAGACATGGTGCCATTGCACACTGTGGATCATTAAAGAGGGATTTTAAAAAATGATCCACACGCTCGACAAGCGGTATGAAACACCACGTATTTCTCTCAAGTGGCCATCTCCTCAAATGGAGCTATTCAGGTCATCTGGTGAAAATTCGTACATTTTTAATATCGCAATATATATGACATTATATCGCAAGCCCCCAAAAAATCGCAATGTCAGTTTTTTCCAACGGACGGAGAGAAGCCGCAGCTCCCCGTGAGAAAACAACACGAGTAGGCGGTACTGCTGGCTACTAAGATATCTAAGGCGTCTGGGCGCCCCGCACGCGCTAAATTGTACAGCACCCGGACAACGGAGAGGAAAGAAAGAAAAAAAGATACTCTCCGACAGTCGAAAACACCAGCAGCGTTAGCCGCGTTAGCAGCGACACCACATGCCCCCCCCCCAAAAAAAAGCAGCACACTAGACTCCACTCACTTCATCAAGCTGCACTGAAGACCTGATGAAATCAGTGGAGTCCGGTGTGCTCCTGCTTGTTTGGAACGAAAACCTGCAGCCACTCGGTCCTTTCTGACACGATTTTGACACCCTTGAGCGACATAAAGCTTAAATTAGGAATTACAATACGAAGGAACACATCTTACCTCCGGCGAAGTGTGAAATGGCGATTTTTTTCTTCCTCGGTGTTTGAAACGTAATTCTTCTTCGTCGGACCTTAACGGCAGCTTACTTCGCAGGCTGTTGCACTACTGCCACCTGCTGGTCATTTTTTCAGACCCTTACCAAGTCAGTACAGGAACACGGACTTAAACACAATGCCGATAAAAATGACAAAACATGAACTAGTGTAAGTGCATCCCATTTGCAGTTCAGCAGTGACGTTTATTTTAATAAAAATTTGGTTTGCACCTCTCGTGAAAGCAGATCATTACGGTGGAACTAAAACTGACTGGAAAAATTCCGGGTAGGACCGCTTTAAGAGATGCACAAACGCGAACAGTGGAAAAAAAAAGCTTTAAAAGTCTATAAAAAAAGACCAGAAACACACAAATCACCTCTTTTGTAACACGAAGCGGTCAATAAAGTCCACATATTTCTGTTTTTCTTGTTCTTTGTGTGAATTATTATCGTGATACTGTTATTCTTTGCAGCTAAAGTGATAATGTGACTTGAATCTTCAGTGAATAGTTCTGCTATAATGTAACTTTCATATACAATTTCATGAGGCCAGCAGCATAATGTGTGTGATTACAGTTAAAACACTTCACTTCATATGTTGTAAAAACTAAAGGATTAATATAAAAAGACAAAATTTAATCTGTATAAATCGCAGTGGCTTTCATAACATTTGAGCATGCACAAGAGTTACAATGTCATGTATTCGAAGGTTTAAACATATTTATGTTTTGTGCAATGTGTACTACCTGGATCCGTCACATCCTCACAGCGAGGCTTGATGCTGCTGCAGATGCAGAGTCTCCCAGATTACGTTTCTGTCCCTCCTGTCACAGCTTGTCATTATCATTACATTTTATGACTGTGACGTTTATGACGTCATCTCAACATCTTTTCTCATTAAACATTTCACCAAATACAATACTATTGGATACATTACATCAATTCAAAACAGGAAAAACCAGGATAATTCATATTAGAGTGTAGTAACCAATTTTCACCACACGATGGGGTCTACTGCTTGCGAGCAGCATTATCTGTGTGTAAACCCTTTCACAATGGTAAAGGACCACAGTGACGACTCTGGTATAATGATGCTTGCCAAAATGGAGCAAACATGACTATCAAAATAAGAGCCTCACACCCCTTCAAAATAAAAGTCACATTTTTTGCTAAATATGACATTTTTAACAGAACACATGGATAATTTCAGGTTCAACAGTTAATGGAAGCACGTACGACTTTTCCAAAATAAAAGCCCAAAATTCCTTCAAGAGAAAAGCCCATTTACAACAGAAAATGAGGTCAAGTCATGAAAATGGAAGTTTATGGAGTACCAAGGGGTTAGCCGGTAATTATGACAGCATGTACTACCTTTACAAAATAAAAGCCCCAAATTCCTTCAAAATAAAAGCCCATTTACAACAGAAAATGAGGTCACGTCATGAAAATGGATTTTTATGGAGGAGCAAGGTTCCCAATGACCTGGACTTCAGTCATCTAGGTACGAAGACGGCCTCAATCAGGCCACCTTGCCAGAGGGCTCAGTCCCTCCAATGCTGCTTGCGGCTTTAATTTTTTACACCATTTTATGTTATTATTTAGTTGTAAACTGACAGTAGCCTACAGTAATTCTCTATACCTGGAGGTGACGCGTGAGCGCTTCCATGCGCCACTGCAGGTTCTGCGCTGGACTGTACAGCAGCTGGAGGTCGGTCGGGCATTTTTGGGGCAGCAGGATTACATTTTTTTTCGGTGTTTGGCCCATGGCTGTTCTGACTCTGATTCAGAACTTTCCTCCTCCTCACTCCAGTCAACATCTCCGCCATCCGATTCCCCCTCACTTACCTCCTGTATCATTGCTAAAGCCTCTTCCACTGAATATCGCTTCATTATGCCTCTTTTCATTGTCTTTCTTTTGGGATTTGGTTGATATTTTTGGCCGTCTGTCTGATTGTCTGCTGTCCCTGTTCAGATGCGCGAATATGAAACAAAACAAGTCAATCGCAGAAAAAAAGTGTGTCTTTTTTTTTTTTTTTTTAATCTTTCTGGAGGTATAAATGCTTTGTAATATTATGTGTGTCATTGTTAGGACCTTATTTGCTTCAGAAAAACATACAAGACACATATTTAGGAAAAGTCAAAGAATTAGAGGACAGGGGAATTATTTTTAACAGATTTATTTGAATTATAAAAACCCGTCTTGGCTGTTCTAGTGTTAGTCACCAGCGTTTAGACAGAAAAAACTCGGCGCAAGAGTTGCGGGTTTAATGATTCATATTGTGGGTGATAAGGTATTACAAGACACATGGGTGTTTTTTGTCAAATCCCATTGAAAACAATCGTATTAGAAGCGTCTGTATTTAAAGCGATCCAGATTCTATCCTCCCAGGTGAAGCGCATGATGAAAAGATCTCTGTCCCACTTTACAGGATCTGATGTTGAGCAGTCTTCAGCCCTGAGCAGAGTGTTTTGTCCTGACGGATATCTGCTGAAACAAGTCAAACATCGTCATGGTGCTTTCAGCCGCATGTTCTCTGTAACCCTCCGCTCCACCGGCGAGGCTCCAGACGCTGCGGCGCAGAGCTCAGCTAACCTGACACACCAGATGGACAGTTTCATGTCCGCCACGGAAATATTTCACAAGTCCATCTGGGTAGTCGCTCTTCCGATTTGATTTCAGAGGCGGGACCTTCAAAACAATCCGTAGCCGGCGATTGGACGACCGTTCGAACCAAAGAAGAAGATTGGACGATCATTCTGATTGACACGCGACACACTCACCACAGACCAATCCGAATCAAGCCACGGTGTGACGTAGCTTACGTGCGCTGCTGCTGAGAAGCGTAGACGTCGTTTCCTGACAAAAAGACTTGAAGCGATGTTCTGTGCTCCTCTTTCAAAGAAGAAATTGAGTCGCTTTCCTATAAAGCTGCAGATATTGCCGTGTCCACGGAGATTGCTCTTCTTCTTCTTCTTCTTTAGCTGTTATACGGCAGACGCGGCTATATCAGCGCATTACCGCCACCCTCCTGATAAATGAGTGAATGAACTCTCACAGTTATGGCTCACAAAACTAACAGTGAAAAAAAAAACTGTAGCATGCAAGCTACAGGGGGAAATAAATAAATAAATAAATAAATAAATAAATAAATAAATAAATAAATAAATAAAACCTAGATTCTATTCATTAACCCCGTCCTCCTAAGATATTCAAATAAATACTTAACAACTGCATGGTCAGATGACATGTCTAAAATTTCCTTCACTCTGAAGATCACCTTCTCGTCCTCAACCTTACTTTTAAAAACTCTTCTCTCTCTTTCATAGGTTCTGCATCTAATCAGAACGTGCTCTATGGTTTCTGCTTCATGACACTCATCACATTCTCCAGAGTTGTGTTTCCCCATTAACTGCAGTGTTTTGTTCAGACCAGTGTGTCCTATTCTCAATCTTGTGAATACTACTTCTTCTTTCCTCAACCTTATTCTCTGACATCCCAAACCAACCTTTGGATTCAAATTATAATAAGCCCTCCCCTTGGACTCTTCATCTCATCTGTCCTGCCACAAATTCCTCATGTGTTTTTTAATTATCGACTTGACCTCCGATTTAGAGAGTTTACAATGGATGGAGACAGTACTTCCTCTTAAAGCCCACTTTGCACACTTATCCGCCAGCTCATTCCCATCCAGGCCCACATGAGCTGGAACCCAAACAAATCTGACGTGAGTTCCTAAATTTTGAATAGACTGGATAAGAACCAATATTTCACAAACAAGTTCACTTCGTTCACTGACATTACCTGATTTAAAGTTTTCTAATGCTGACAACGAATCTGTGCAGATTATTGCTCTGAGTGGTTTAACCTGCTCCACCCATTGTAGTGCCATAATAATTGCTACCAGCTCAGACGTATATACAGATACAAAGTCAGACACTCTTGCAGACACCCTCACATCAAACTCTGGTATTACACATGGATCTTTTGATCCATCAGTGAATATCTGTAAATATCCATAATAATTATTTATATATCTCATTGCCAATTGGCCACTGTCTCCCTTAAAACTCTTAACTTTCTCGTGCAATGAAGTATCAACATCTGGAGCTGGTAACAACCATGGTGGGTACGGCTGACACATGATCGATGGACTTAACTCGAGATTTGCAACACCAGCTTTTACTGCTTTTCCTAGCACCCCTATACCAAAAGTCTCTCTCTTAATTTTCGAGTTCTCCCATGTTGGTACAAGTACACTCTTAGTTGGATGATCATCCTTATGTCCTTTTAAATTCACATAATATGCCAATGTCAGCTGCAGACGCCTCAACTCAAACGGCATTTCCCCAACTTCCACCTGAAGCGCACACACTGGAGATGATCTCAGTGCTCCCGAACAAAGTCTAAGTGCTGTACTTTGAATCACATCTAGCTTCTGTCGTTCAGATTTTGCTGCAGACCCATAAGCTATACAGCCATAATCAATGACAGATCTAATTAATCCAGCATATAACCTTTTCATTGAAATCATATCTTCCCCCCATTCCTTACTACTTAAACACCTAATGATGTTTATAGCCTTCTTGCATTTATTAATCAGCTTCCCAATATGGTTTTGCCAAGTCAACTTGGAGTCAAATTGCATACCTAGAAACCGCACACAATTAACTCTTTCTAGATCTTTACCATACAGTTGAAATTTGACACTTTCCTGAATTTTCCTAAATGAGAAAAACATAACTAGTTTTTTCCACAGAAAACCTGAATCCCCATTTACCCGCCCACACCTCAACAGCATCAACAGCTTTTTGCAAACCATTCACAATAGATGAGACATTCTTTCCTCTTTTCCAGATGGCCCCATCATCTGCAAATAATGATTTTCCAATAGAATAATCCAGTCCTTCAAATATGTCATTTATCATTATTGAAAAAAGGATAGGAGATATAACACTGCCTTGAGGCACTCCATTTTCTACTGTCAGACATTCTGAGAAGCTACTATTAATTCTAATTTGAATCTCTCTATCGCTGAGAAAGTTTTTAATCCATTTATACATCTTTCCATCTATTCCAATCCTTCGAATTTTAATTAGCACACCTTCTTTCCAAAGCATATCATACGCTTTTTCTACATCGAAAAAAACCGCTGCAACTACTTCCTTACATCCGTGTGCCTTTCTTATGTCACTCTCTAATTTTATAATGGGATCCATTGTTGACCTGCCCTTCCTGAACCCACTCTGAAACGGGGAAACTAGATTGTGTGATTCAACATAAAAACTCATTCTTTCCACAACCATCCTCTCCATTATCTTACCAAGGTGTGACGTTAATGCGATTGGCCTGTAATTTGACGCTATCGTTGGGTCTTTCCCTGGCTTTCTAACTGGAATAACCACAGCCATTTTCCAACATTTTGGAACTCTACCACACTCCCACACTTTATTAAATAATATCAATAATATATTAAGCGCATCGTCGCTAAGATGTTTCAACATTGCGTAACTTATTCTGTCTTTCCCTGGGGCTGTAATTTTTGCTTTGTTTATGGCCTTTTTAAGCTCCCTCAAAGAAAACAACATGTTCAGGCTACTATTTGAGTCTTCTACATTTTCCAAGAAATGCTGATATTGTTTCTTCGTCTCCTCTCTTTTTGTTCTCTCATCCTTTGTCAGGTTAAAACTACTGTGTACTTTAGCAAAAGTCCTAGCCATTAGCGTTGCCTTCTCTACATCTTTCACTGCAACATTCCCATCATTCTCAAGAACTGGGTAGCTCCAAGACTTCTGCACCCCACTCATTCTTTTAACAGCTCCCCAAACTTCATTTATACATGTTTGTCTCCCTATCGTGTTACAATAATTTTGCCAATAGCTCTTTTTAGTCTTTCTCACCACTTTCCTCACTTTTGCCTGTTCTCTTTTATACTCAATAAACTCAGACATATTAAAACACTCTCTAAACTTCTTGAAGGCCTTATTTCTTGACTTTACAGCTTGAGAACATTCTTCTGTCCACCAAGGAACCAGCTTCCGCTTCTTACCTCCTGTCTTACTCTGCCCTATAGAGGATTTTGCAGCTTCTGCTATAGCAACAGTAACCTTTTCACTAAGCACATCTACATCATCTACGATATCAATCTGGCTCATTTGTCTCTCACTTAAAAATCTAAACAATGTCCAGTCTGCTTTATTAAAATTCCACCGTTCATAAAAGACCCTAGACGCATCACAGCTCCTGTTACCAAGTCTGCAAACAATAGGATAATGATCACTTCCAATTGTTGTATCACTTAAAACTTCCCAACTCACTTGATCAGCCAGAGCTTGAGAAACCAAGGTCAAATCCAACACCGATTGCCCTGTAACCCCTATACGCGTAGGTGACCCATCATTTAACCACACCAATCCTTTTTTATCAATAAACTCTTCTACAACTGTTCCATTGTGATCAATTTTACTTCCTCCCCAAAGAAAACTGTGTGCATTAAAATCACCCAACCAGATTATTTTCCTCTCGTCTTGTCCTTCTATCCTTTCTAACGCATCCGTCTCCAGCCTATGACAAGGGTTGTAAAAATTTACAACTAAACTACCATTAACACCCCATACTTCAATAACAACATATTCCAGTTCATCACCCTTCCCCAAAACTCTATAGGGAATTCCTTCTTTAATGAATGTTGCACACCCACCACCACCCCCACCAGGTCTATCTCTTCTTTCACAAACATAACCATTTAGAACAAAGTTTAAATGTGGTAGCAACCAAGTCTCAACTATACATATAATATCCGGTTTAACTTCTCTTTCAAAAACAAATCTTTTAAACTCCTGGCCATTAGCCAACAGGCTCCTCGCATTCCACTGTAAGAAATAAATGATTTAGGTCCTTGCTTGAGAAGATGACGCCGATCGCTGTGATGACTGTGATGACTGTGCCGACTGTGCTGACGATTTCTCTGTCATTTCTCTGAGCTGAAGTTCCTCACACACTGTCTCCCATGTAATATCTCTAATTCCCAGGTATCTCGCAGCACTCTTAACAACAATAGCAGTTTTCTCTGATCTATGCTTTGCTTGGAAAGTACAGTTAATAATTTCAACCATGAAGTATAAAAAATCCTTTTTCTTGACAATCAGTGAGTCTGCATCTATTGCCAGACTCTGCACAACTCCTGGTCCATGATTCAGCTTAGGCTCAACTCTCACTTGCTTTGCTGCCTCAGCATAAGATAACTTCCTTTCTGCTCTGATCTGCTGAATTTCAGCTGCCCTCTGTCTAGCCTCACAATCTCTGTGGCCCACACTGTGTGCACCTCCACAATTCACACACTTCTCCCGCACTCCTGTTCCACATGTGCCGTAGTCATGTTCTCCTCCACAGCGCCCACACGTTAGATTTCCTTTACAGCAGGCAGCAATGTGTCCATACTTCTGGCATTTAAAGCAGCGTAAAGGTGGCGGCACATACAGTCTCACACTATAGTTTAAATAACCCACAGTGACAAACTTAGGGAGCACCTCTTCTTGAAATTCTACCAACACTGATAAACTATCCACCTTTTCCCCTTGTCTCCAAGTTTTAAGACGTTTCAATCCCATCACCCGTCCACCATGCATGTTCCCCTTCATCTTTTCCAAATCCTCATTCAAAGGGATTCCATAAATCACCCCCTTACAGACTTCTCCTACTCTCATTCTTTTACTGACAGCCAAAACTTCTTTCTTACACACACTGCTCAGCCTTAATGCTTTTCCTTGCTGGATCTCATCCTTACACACAATCATCAAGTCACCATCCGTGTGGACTCTCGCTCTCACCACCCGGAGATCGCTCCGCATGCCGCCATTGTTTTCAAACTTTTGGGCGCTTCCCGCTGTCGTTACGTCTTCTCGTCACTTCCGCTCCTCCCGCAGCTCCCGCCTCTTTCCCCTGATTGGGCCGGCAAAATTTTAACAGAGTGAAATCATTGGTCTATGGAGCGCAACAGGATGGGATCTGCAGGATTTAGGAACTGAATCAGGCCCGTCTGCTGTGCAAGGTTAGAGCTCAGCCAGCAGCCCGCTGCTCAGCCCAGTCACCACGTCTGGTCCTGGGTCAACTGGTAGCCTGTCACTGAGCCGCTGCTGCGCGCCCATGTCTCTGGACAAAGACCGGATCAGAAACACACGAAATTAAAAAAAAAAAAAAAAAAAAAAAAACACAACAAAAAAAAACCCCTCCCGTCAGAAACAATAATTCAAAATTATTTCTGAGCATTTATGTTTTCACATAATTATTTTGCAACTCCAAGAAATGATACTGGGGTCGGGACAATTGTATTTATTAATTTATTTATTTATTTATTTATTTATTTATTTATTCATTCATTCACTCACTCACTATTATTTTCCAGCGACAAATAGCTTCTACACAATCACAGGAGCTCTCCAGGCTCAAACCCAGCAGTCCAAACACAGGAGGGAGAAGCATTTAGAAAGAATATATTTATTTCATAAGTGATCTTAATGGCACTGACAAGCTGGAAACCCTCTTCTGTGCCTATCGGAAATAGGAATCCGCGGTCTCCGCCGGTGATCACCAGCCAAGTTGCACCGTCAAAGTAGAGCCCGATGTCACTGTAGAAATAACATGCCCTGACTTGATTCGTCATCTAACAAAATTGTTGGCAGTTTCTTTCGGTTTATTGATAAGTTAATGCTTTTACAGTTCTAATAATTTATCATCACTTTCAGTTTTCTTTTCTTTTTTCATGGTTAGATAAAAAACATTGATTTTGACCATCCTGGTAAACTACTTCATTCTCTATCAGAGAGTGCAGATGAATACGTTCCAGATACCGCTTCAGACAGTGACAGTGATTCAAGCCTGAGTTCAATTCCAGGACCAAAACAGCAGGATCTTGAGCTTCTGCTGGACACCTCTGAGTCTTTGAGTCCCATTGTCTGTTCCACCACTACATCAGAAAAAATGACTTGACAGTGACAAGCAAAACCTTCCATCTGCACTCTCGGAAGTACAGGAAGAACCTTGCTCAACTCAAAATGTGAATGACAGCACTGTTGTGCAGGCATGCAAGAAACAAAAAGGGAAAAGAGTGTACGACAAAAGACATTACTGCTTACTGCTTCAAGCCTGAAGCTGAAATAGGAAGGCATCTCGAACGTGCACACAAAGAGAAATCTCATGTGGTTTAAGCGCTAAGCAGAGGAAAGTACAGCTGAATTACATTTGCAACAAGGTCGACTTCACTCACAATGCTGCCGTCATGGAGTCAGGGCAGGAGAACTGGTGCCTTTTAAAAGGCCCATTGAAGAAGCACAGAGTAATTATTTCATGCACTGTGCATACGAGGGTTGCCAAGTCCCTAAAAAGAAAAAAAAAAAAAAAAGGAACACCTCACCGGCAGAGCTGTCCGGCGGTTCGCGCGACCCAATTGCTTTCACCCATCCCAGCATGGTGTTTTTTGTTTTTTTTTTTTGACTATTTTGTGTGTGAAACTATTAATTATTTGACACAAACCTATGTGGGTGCATACGTTCTGATATAGATACGTAGAAATCAATTACTTTTTAAACCATTTATTTTTAGTGCAAAATAATATTTTCATAATAAAAATATTTCTTTAACAGAAAACTGTCTGCTTCTGAGAATAAAATAAATAAATCTTTCCCTAAAAATATCTATTTTGTTATTGCTTAACCTTTCATAAATTAACAGAAAATAATTAAACGCTAAATAATATAACAGTGCCGGATTACACATTTAGTGTAGTAAAAAGTGCAAAAAGAAAGTCTGGAAATGTAAACATCAAATACTGTCTCAAAGTCCACAACAGTAGGTTATCATAGCAGTAGGCAACAGAAGAAAAAAGGGAAACTCAAAAGCACTATGCCACTTCATGCGGAGAGTGGAGACAGCCGATGTTTTCCATTTGTACTTTTCTTGAGACCTTGCTGCAGTCAGGAGTTGCTCGTCTTTCAGTGCTGCAGAGTAAAACTCTGAACAGGTCATTTCATAATTTAGGCCAACAATGGGCTCGCTTCTGATTACCAACCATGGAGCGTCGGAGTGGGGTGGCGGGGGGTGTTCGGCGCAGCGCTCACACGCTTGGTGCGATGCTAATGCGGTGCACCGAGCGTCGGCGCGCCCACGTGTACGGTCACGGCGCCCCCCCCCCCTCTGTACACTGCGCCCCAGGCGACCGTCTAGTTCGCGTCTGGCTGGAACCAGCCCAGGACAAACACACACACACACACACACACACACACACACACACACACACAAAGACACTCACACCCCTTTCACACTGCAATTAGCGGGTCGACCCGTGTTCTGGACCCACTAATAATCGGCTTTTGAGTCCTTTCACACTGCCTGCAGTCCCGCCTGCTGGCGAGCCGCGTCGCTGCGTTTTCCTGCGCCGATAGTGTCCGGCGTTGACGGCGCGACGGAGCAAAGCGAAAGTGAACAACGGACTAGAGCTCAGTCCCCGTCACCTGTAGACAAATCTCCTCTTCCCCATGGACCCATAGGAGCTCTCTGGTCTCGCTATCTTGCCAATATTGGGTCATCTTGACGAAAGAAATCTCACGCTGTGTGCAGAAACAACAACTAGCGCGCTAACGTAGCCACGCTGTGTCAACGTCTTCACGTAAGTTACCGCGTCAACTTGTGTCTGCCTATAACACTCTCCTTCGCCCCTCCCACTAAAAAGCCGATAGTAGCGACCCGCTAAAAACCCGCGTCGATTGCAGGGTTGAAAAACCCGGGTCTATTGCAGAGTGAACCCTTTCACACTGCCATGAGGCACTGCCATGAGGATTAATTAGCGGGTTTAAACGGGTTTTTAGGCCGGTGTGAAAGGGGTATCAGTCACAAGCGTATATGCAGGTTTATATGGGGCAACAGTGCTGTCCATGGTGCTGAAAGTTCTGCATGCATTTACAAAGTATGTTGTTTGCCACACATACGCCAACGGTCATGCAAACATAAACACACACACACACAGACACACACGCACACACACAGACACACACAAACACAATGGCACTCAGTCACAAGCATATATGCAAGCAAACACACACACACACACACACACACACACACACACACACACACACACGCAAACACTTTTGTCTTTCTATCCTCGTGGGGGCCTTCCATTGACTCCCATTCATATCTAACTCCTGACCCTGACCCTTACCCTAACCCACACCAAAACAAAGCGTAGCCCTAAAGAAATGTTTTTGCCATTTTACTTTTTTCAGTAACAACAACATGGCCAAGAAAACGCTGTTTCCCCTCATGGGGACCCAAGAAATGTCCCCAAAAATGACATTGTGCCTGGTTTTCCTCTGTTGTGGGGACATTTTGTCCCCATGACCATACAAAAACCCACGCACACACACACACACACACAATCACAGAGACACTGTCGCAAGCATATATGTGGGTATATATAGGGCAACAGTGCTGTCCATGGTGCTGAAAGTTCGACAAGCATTTACAAAGCATGTTGTTTATAATAATAATTTGTAAAGCGCTTTACATTTCAAAAGAAATCTCAGAGTGCTACAGGGTGAGATTAAAAACAATACTCAAAGGCAGAAATACAAAGCAAAAACAAAACAAAAACAAAAATGACATTTTAAAACACACACGTCAACAGTCATGCAAACGTAAACAAAGACACACACACACACACAGAGTCACAATCCGTTGTCCGTGGTGCTGAAACTTCTGCAAACATTGAAGACGCACAATAAAACACAGACAAAGACATTCACAAGCATTTATGCAGACACAGAGTGTTAACGCAGTTCTGTCCATTGTGCTGAAACATCTACAAATATTTAGGGAGTAGACTGTTTGCTCTTGCCAGAACATGTAGAAGCAGAGAGACACAGAGAGAGAGCATGCAAGAGTGGATACGAATGTTGAGGTAAGACATCACGGTTCGCATAAAAAAGTGTTTCTGGGTCCAGGGAATAATAAAAAGCAGCGTGCCAACACATTGTCACTTCTTCTATAAATTGCACATCTTTCTCTCCATTTCTCTTGGTTCCATAAGATAGGATGTTTACATGGATGACATATTTTTAAACCTTTTCAATACAAACGTCCTGACGGCTCATCATCCTGGTAATGCTGTCTGGTAAGTTAACTGTAGAACTGCAGGTTACACATCTAGTTTTTGACACTTAACAATTATGCAGCTTGTTTCATCTGAGACACAGATTTCTTCTTTTTTTTCAGTTTGGCAGCTGGGGCGTGCAATATTGTATGATTGGAGCCTTGTACTGTCCGATTAGATTTTACTGTTAGCAGCAGGAGGAGGCAACCCTGCTGCCTTTATTTGAAACTGGCATTTGGCATGGCTGCCGGACAGGACCAGGACGGAAATGCTCAGAGAGCAAGAGAGAGAGAAAAAGAGAAAGATAAAGGGGGGGCATTATGGGACACGGAACTGCGTTTGGGGCCGTTCCGGGCCATTTTATGTGTTCCGTGTGGTTTATTTGTGTTTCCTTTCATTGTGGTTGTGTTTTGCTTATTGTTGTGTGCTGTTTGTGTCCTTTTATTTTCACGTGTGTCGGACCGTGGGTCAGGGGAGGTTGCTGGGAGAGTGACCTGGGGCCTATGGGCCGCCTTGATGTTGTCTCGGTGTGGAGTGTGACATGTTCCAAGTGCTTAGTTGTTCTCACAATAAAGTCTTGTTGAGCAATAGAGCAATCTCCTCCTCTTCTCTTGCCTGAAGTCGCCGCTCGATGCTACAATATATGTATGTATACATTCCCACTACGACATATCACATGACAGAGAACAATCCATAACCACAGCACTTATAACTGACAGAGAGACTGACAAAAAAATCCAGAGCTAACACCAGGACTGACAGAACCCCAACATATTATTATAATTTTTTTTTTGTAAAGTTAAACACTACACAATCAGCTACAAAGGGCATCTTAGTTTTTTTTCTTTCCCCCTTCCCTAGAACAGATCACCATTTGTCTCGCCAGCCACAGAAAAACAATTTAACTAATTCCACAAGTAGAATGTGAAGAGTGATTAAAGATCAAAGATCAGCGTGATCATGCAAATGTGATAGTGATAGTGATAGTGTTCGTGCATATCTGACCTCTGACCCCTACGAAGGCCAGAAGCAGGCCAGAGGGGCCCTCAAAGCCCAGATAACCAGCGGCCATCCCAGAGCCCAGATCCGATTCCCTCCCCCAGGCAGACGCCCACGCTCTGGTCCAGAAGAGGGCAGAGGAACGCCTCGGCCTGCAGGCCCGGGGCCCGGGCCCCAGGGAGCCACGGCTGGCGGGAGCCGGCCCACCCCGTGCCCGGGATGCCCGGGGCAGGCAGAGCCGAGAGCCCAGGGCCCAAGAGCCACCCCCCCGCCCCCCACCCAGACACCCAGAGAGAGGGCCATGACCATACCCAGAAGAGCTGGCCCACACGGGCGGCCACCTGCCCCAGGCCAGTACCCCCCCCCCGGCTGCAGACAGGTGTGCACCCCCCGGAGCCAGCAGCCCCCCAAAACCACAGCCAGTCCAAACCCCAGGCCTGCGGGGAAACAACAGACAGATTTTTCAAGGTTATGGTTTGCACTGCTATTGTGTTGTTTAAGGCGTATAATCACACCCCCCCTCACCGTTTACAAGACAAATTCAAACTCAGGGAAAGTTCTTATGATTTGCGAGGGTCTTCGGTCTTTCAAAAAACAAAAGTCAGGACTAGTTTAAAAAGTATGAGTGTGTCTGTCAGGGGGGTTCGTCTTTGGAATGGTTTGGAAGAAGAATTGAAATACTCCAGTTCAATCCACACATTTAAAAAAACTTTTAAAGCAAAAGCAATATAACTAGTATGTGTGTGTATATATACATACATATATATGCGCATGTATATGCATGTGTATGTATGTACATATGTGCATATATATGTATGTCTGCATCTATGTATCAATGTACAGGACTGTCTCAGAAAATTAGAACATTGTGATAAAGTTCTTTATTCTCTGAAATGCAATTTAAAAAACAAAAATGTCATACATTTTGGATTCATTACAAATCAACTGAGATATTTCAAGCCTTTTATTATTTTAATATTGCTGATTATGGCTTACAGCTTAAGAAAACTCAAAAATCCTATCTCAAAATATTAGAATATTTCCTCAGACCAAGTAAAAAAACTAAATTATAACAGCAAAACAAAATCAAACATTTGAAAATGTCCATTAATGCACTTAGTACTTGGTTGGGAATCCTTTTGCACGAATTACTGCATCAATGCGGCGTGGCATGGAGGCAGTCAGCCTGTGGCATTGCTGAGGTGTTATGGATGCCCAGGATGCTTCAATAGCGGCCTTTAGCTCATTTGCAGTGTTGGGTCTGGTGTCTTTCAGCTTCTTCTTGACAATACCCCACAAATTCTCAACGGGGTTCAGGTCAGGGGAATTGGCAGGCCAATGGAGGACAGTAATGCCATGGTCAGTACACCAGTTACTGGTGGCTTTGGCACTGTGGGCAGGTGCCAGATCATGCTGGAAAATGAAATCATCATCTCCATAGAGCTTTTCAGCAGAAGGAAGCATGTAGTGCTCTAAAATCTCTTGGTACACAGCTGCATTTACTCTGGACTTGATGAGACACAGTGGACCAACACCAGCAGCTGACATGGCTCCAAACCATCGCTGACTGTGGGAACTTCACACTGGATTTCAAGCAACTTGGATTTTGCTCCTCTCCAGCCTTTCTCCAGACTCTGGCGCCTTGACTTCCAAATGAAATACAAAACTTGCTTTGGTCTGAAAAGAGGACTTTGGACCACTCTTCAACTGTCCAGTGCTTCTTTTCCACAGCCCAGGTCAGACGCTTTTTCCATTGTCTTGAGTTCAGAAGTGGCTTGACCATGGGAATACGGCTATTGTGGCCCATTTCCCAGACACGTCTGTGAACAGTGGCTTTTGATACCTGGACTCCAGCTTCAGTCCACTGTCTTTGAAGCTTCTCCAAATTCTGGAAGCGGCTCTTCTTCACCATGCTGTTCAGCCTGCGGTCATCTCTCTTGGTTGTGCAGCGTTTCCTGCCACATTTCTCCCTTCCAACAGACTTTTTGTGAATGTGCTTTGAAACTGCACTCTGTGAACAGCCTGCTCTTTGAGAAATGTCTTTTTGTGTCTTACCCTCCTGATGGAGGGTGTCAGTGATGGTCCTCTGGACAGCAGTCAGATCAGCAGTCTTCCCCATACTTGTGATTTAGTTTACTGAACCAAGCTGAGTGTTTTTCAAGGCTCAGGAAACACTTGCAGGTGTTTCGAGTTATTTAGACGATTCAAGTGATTAGTTAAATAGCCTACTAGTATACTTTTTCATGATATTCTAATATTTTGAGATAGGATTTTTGAGTTTTCTTAAGCTGTAAGCCATAATCAGCAATATTAAAATAATAAAAGGCTTGAAATATTTCAGTTGATTTGTAATTAATCCAGAATGTATGACATTTTTGTTTTTTTAATTGCATTTCAGAAAATAAAGAACTTTATCACAATATTCTAATTTTCGGAGACAGTCCTGTATATGTTAGGAACACGTGTTTAGATGTACATGGACCGTTTGTTTATGTATATGTGCAAAAATTGTATTGATGAATTCATAGAATTTATATACAGTTGTAACTTTAAGTAAGCTTTAGTTCTAAATGTTGATGTCTTGCGGACTTGCTATGTCTTGGTTTAAGTTGTCTTTAGGGTTCGGCGGAATAAGTGTTAAACTTCAGTCTAAATCCTTCCGGTGTGTGTAAATGTTAATACGGATGAAATTTGCTTCTTTTTCTTTTTACTTTAATGATCAAACACCGAAGAATAAACTTGATAGGTTGATTGATACAACTTCCAGATAGAAGAGTTTGTTGATCCAGTGATTAGATTATGTGGTGTTTTTTTTTTTATCACATTTGTCTTGATCACCAGCAGCATTATGCAACAAGATGTGATTATCTGAGTTTTAGCTGCTATACTTCTGCATGATTAGGCTACAATTTAATTGCATTTAACAGGGAGCCTGCTGTACATTGACTATGGTGGAAATTCATGGTACATTCAATTTTGGTGGCACGAGTATGTTATTGTCTCAATCATTGTAGCACACACTGGTGTCACACGTGTTTTCCACAAGGAGCTGTCCTAAAATCCTGCATTGTACTGTGAATGAATTAGAGATGACTTCAGGGTTCCTTTAAGGATTTCAACTTAGTAAATTTAGTTTTCAGTATTAATGATTGTGAAGAGTTTGAGTTCTGATGCCACCAAAGACTATAGTCAAAATGCTAAACCAGAGGAATGTTCTCTCCACGCGTGTTCAGTCAGAAAGGAGAGTCTGAGGTGTGAGGCCTGTTTTTTTTTCTCCCTGAAGCTAATTTTAAATGAGTTTATGCCTGTTGCAGTTGCAGAAGAAGATGAAGTTGAAGAATTGAAGAACCATCACACTGTGGTTCTGATGATGGCTCTGGTTCTGCCGTGCCGGGTTCTTTGTGGGCTGGAGCAGTGCATTCTGGGCCCGGGCAGCAGTCAGATGGAGGCTGACTCTCTGGTGAAGCTTGGCTCGGTTCTGCTCCAGTGTTTCCATGTGCTTATGGCCGGAGTGGTGAAGATCCTGCTTGTTCCCAGGTTGAAGGAAGATGGAAATCTCAAAGAACAGAGTTTGTGAAAGTGGAGGCTGTGTTCCTGTTCTGGTGGTCCTTGGTGGGGAGACTGGACTCTGGAAAACAGCCTCTTCTCTCTGGTTAGGCCTTGGTCTGAGGTTCCTTTGCTGTTTGCAGTGCTGGCTAGCCGGTTCTGAGAGCAGGAGGCGTCCCTCCCAGCCTTTCAGAGGTTCTGGGAAAGACAGTCAGAAGATCATGCCAACCTTCTCTTTTCACAACTGTGTCCAGCCAAAACAAAGTCAGGGAAGGAAGCAGTGTTGGTGTGTTACCACTGGTAATATGCCAGACATTCTTCTGTGTTAATCTGATAACCTGCAGGGCTGCCCTGCTTTAATTCTTCAGTCCTGTGATTGTGAGGATAGCAGCTCTCTAGTGAGCAGACTGGACTGGAGATCCAGGAGACAGGAGTTGTCCTCTCTGTGGGAGGCCTGTCAGGTGGCTCACCAGATGCTGCTGAGTTACCGGACCAGTGTCTGTGGCCTGCTGGTGACTGGACCCTGCTGCAGACAGCAGAGAAGAGCGACTCCTACATGGACCTGGATGAGGTCTCAGCATCGCTCAGTACTGGACCAGATCAGGGAAACCTCCACCCCACTGCTGCCAGTTGCTGTGACCCCACTGTTTGGTCCTCCTGGGCTGCATGTTCATTTTTTTTTTTTCTTTTTTTGATTCCTTGATTGCTGATTTTGTTTTTATGGGATGGATGCTGGAGTCTCTTTTGTCCAAACTCCAGAGTTTCAGAGGAAAACATTTCATGTGGAATAACATTTAAATAAATGCAGTATACAATCAATGCATTTACAGAAACAAAGTATACGACCCCTAAAACGTTCAAGTTTTGGCAAAATATCTTTCAATGTGCTTCTGGTAACAGGTTGGTCTTCATACATGTAGCTGTGTCTGTGGCTTACCAGTTTAATTCTGCGTTGTTTGGTATGATTTCTGCTCCTTCAGGCATTTGTTGACCAGCAGCGAATAAAGGAAACAGATGCATTATGGATTTTGATTTATTTAGTTCAAACATCACAGATGTGAAACGAAATGAGCAAATATTTCATGAAGTTTTGCTACATGTTTTTGTCATGTCGTTTCCCCACAGTTATCCCACAATGGTTTTCAAATATCAAAAAGCATCACACACTTTGTAACAAAAGATTGTGGATCATTGGAAGAATGTTCCTTCACTCTGTCTTGGTTTTGCATAGACATACCAGTGATGTGTTGGGAAAAGCCAGCAGCAGAGTCTTGAGTTGTCAGGGATGTGGGTGAAACCAAAAGCAGACTGGAGCTGATCGAGTGGCAAAAACAGGTGATGGTTGAACAAACAAGTCCAGACAGAGGAAATCCACAAGATGGCAACAGAGTCTAAACAGAGTCCCAACAAACCAGAAGAACTGAAGGAGCTCAACTCCCAGGCTGACAGATATCACAAAACTGAAAAGGTCTAAATGAACAACCACACACCGGGGAGAGGAAACCAAACAGACGAGGACAGAGGAGGAGACGAGAACATGACTGATTATCAGGGTGAGAACATGAGGCGAGGCAGAAGACAACAGGTGAAGGACATCACACTGACGAACCAGAGAACCAGAGAGGGACACGGACGGCTGGACGACGGCAGACACCTCCAGGGTGCAAAGCTAAACACAGACAGCAGGTGGAGCTAAATCACACATACAGGACAGACAGGACAGACCATGACAGTCCTCCATTCAGATCTGATGTTCATCTCTCCGCTGTGATGTCCATCCACATGTTCAGTGTTGCCTTTTTTTCTGCAGCTAATAGAATATTGAACAAATACTTGTCTCTCTTTGGACATTCATCAGGATGAGTCCTATACATAAAGTCTTACTTTCCAGAGGCAGGTGACTCCCAAACATTTCTTGAATTGCATTATGTTCTGTATATTACAAACACCTGAGATCATACCTCTCTTTGTTTGAGCCGTTTGCCCTTTTAAACAGGCCCAACAAATGTTTACTTGACTCTGATACATATTTTATCTTCTCACTGATAAAATGTCTCAGCTGCAAGTAGTGACAGAAACTCTGTGCCTCTAATGAATATTTCTCTTTAATCCTTTCAAATCTAAGCTGCGTATTTTCCTCTGTTTGTCCATTCCTTGAATCCTGCATCTAATCTATTTGGAGGAAACTGTATCGTACGCACACCACAGGATCACAATGTCCTCTTCTAATTTGTATTCTGTTATCACTGTTTTCCATGTTTTAAGTTAGCTTGATCCATGAGTTTTCTATATTTCTTATGAGGTCCTGCAGGCTCCTGCCGGCTGTCAGTGCTTGTATGGGAGTGGAGGTCAGGCCTTCTTCAGTGTTTTTCCATTGAGAATCATGAGAGATTACACCAGCATAAGATGGGCCTTCATTGTGCAGCCTAATAGTCATCTCTGAGGGAAGGAAGGCCCCATGCTCCTTTTCTTTGAACAACTGTCGGGTTCAAGGCCGTTTAACTTGCCATGTATATGTGGACAAAATGTCCCATTTATTAAATTGTTTTTCTGCTTTTTCTATTGGTAGGATTCTAAATAGGAACAATAATTTGGATAGAATACCGTATTGGCCCGAATATAGGACGATTTTTTTTCCAGAAATGATATTCTCAAAAATGGGGTTGTGCTATAATCGAGGACTAGATGGAGCCAAAGTACCGGAGGCCTGTACTGCCTCTGCTTGCATGCAGTGGCTCAGCCGCCCAGTTAGGGGGAGGTAGTGAGTTGGACAGAGTGTCAGCCTACAGCAGTGTGAGAAGAAGACTGAGCACGAGTGGCCAGTGTTTGTTTTTCTAGGGTTCATTTCAAACAGCGCATCTGCCTGTAACTACTCGAATATTCTTAGTTGATGTTCAGGATGGAGGTGAAATTGATACTTGTGAGTTTGTCAGTTTGTTTTGAATTTTTTTTTTTTTTAAGTTTCAACGCAGATGCTAATTCCATTAGCATGTCAATGGCATTTCCATTAATAGTTAGCATTGAGCTAGCGCCTTTGATTTTCAGTACTGACTGTTTTGTTTTTAGACAGTGTTCCATGCTGGGTGGTATTTATTCTTAATTTCATCTAGTGGGTTGTAATTGTATTTGAGCAGTTATGTTTTACTTCTATTAATTTAAGATCCTGATAGCCAACCAAAATATTGAAATGATTGCACTGATTTGGGTAGACCAGGGGTCAGCAACCTGAAGTGTTCAAAGAGCCATATTGGACCAAAAAAACAACAAAAAAAAATCTGTCTGGAGCCGCAAAAAATTAAAAGTCTCATATAAGTCTTATATGAAGGCAACACAGGATGTAAGTGTATATTAGCTATATTAGCTTACTATCAAAATGAGTAAGTTAGCTACAAATACATAATGAGCATCATGATTGAATGTTTATTTTCCCTGCAGCACATCCTGGAGAGAATCAAACACCACATGACCCTGCTGTATGATACTTGGTGCTTTAAGTTTAACTTCCATTACAATATCAATGTATTATGTTTTGTCACATTGATGAAATGATAGAAATACAGTCAAGAAATCAAATTTTTGGTGTCATTTTTATTTTGAGGTGTGACGAGCAGGCGTTCGTCACTGGTGAAATGCACTGCACTTTGCACACAGACACTTTTTCTCTCTTTCACTTTGCACTTTGTAATGCACACAGCACTCTAAAGGAGCTAATTTGCACATAAAGAATAATTTGCACAACGATTGTCATTTTAAATTATTTATTTATTGGGAACCGTTTGTCTGTGGGTCTGGTCGGGTGTGGCGGCGGACCTGCAAGACAAACAAATGACAAATGAAATTGGAAACGTGCAATATATGTGCCTGGTTTTAATTAGCTTTTCTTTTCGGTGTTGTCATGCATGCAGTGAGTGTGGAGAATTTAGATATGGTTTAGGATTTCATGTATTTATTTGGGGTCATTAGTTTGGTTTATTCTTAAAGGGGACGTTGATCAGTGGACCTCTTTTTTAAACCTGTAAACACTATTAAATAGTCTGATACCAATGTGAAACGACACCAAAGTGTCGAGTAATGCGGTTCATGTCTTTGCCCGCAAGCCCTGAAAACAGTTCTGCCTGGCTGTGAAGGCTCTGTTTCACTGAGTTTTTTTCAAGCTGGACCGTTGTGACGTAGATGTGATCCGGCTTCCTTATATGGTCATGCTGAGACCCGGCCCAGGCTTCTCTGTGCCTGGTGTGAGTGTTGGTGTTAGATCCAGAGAACATGGCTCCCAGAAAATGTTTATTTGGATATCCTGGAAAGGCAGTTTATTTGGCTTTCCTGAAGACGAAATCGGCCAGGCAGCAGTGGAAATTATTTCTTTTTCCGGGTCAGAAGAAGACAAATACTCCAGTCTCTGTCTGCCAACGGCATTTTGCACGGCACTGTTTTGCAAGCGGTGAGTTAGAACTTTTCAGTGCCCTGTGTTTATTCTGTGTTAGCTATAAAAGCTATTTTAGATGGTAAGGTTGGGTGCTGAAGAAATCATCAGCTGATAGGGGAATAGCGCAAAAAAGTTAGAATTACCACCAACGTCCGAAATTAACAGCCAAACAGCAGATGAATCTTCTGTTTGGCGAGTAAATAGCAGGGTTATCTGCCACACGGGGCAAGCGGGTGAATGTTTTCTACCATAATAATAATGATAGTAAGCGTTTTGGGACGCAAAGTGTGGGATCACTACAAGTTGAAACGAAAAAATAGTGCAGCATGTCTGTGGTGCATCGGAGTTATCCTAGCATAATAGCACATCGTGTGCTACACCAAGACATAGCAGGTTTATTATCAGAGCAGCGTCACTGCAGCAGGTCAGTGAAAATACAACCGTCCCATGAGGGTTTCTGCCAGACCTTTTCAGTCCGGGCGCCCCGCTCGCACTAAATTCTGCAGCACCCGGACAACTGACAGGAAAATAAAAAATAAAAAAAATAGCGCCGCGTCTGCGGCTAATTAGCAGTTGTGCATCACGGAGCAGCAGCGGCGACCACTTGGACACTCCGTGTGAGCAGCGCGCTGCTCGGCATCGCTCCCCCCGCTCGGCAACACACGTTCCCCCCTGGCTAAACTTTTATCCTGCAGGAAACACTGTAGGCGCAAATAAATATTTTTACAATCAGCTGTTTACACGTCTGAGTCCCAGAGGAGAGCCAGCAGTCGTCACCAACTGTCTTTGAATGCACCACACTGCCGAGGAGGTCCTTGAACGCAACGCGAAATTAAATGGAAGTGATTACACAGAAGAGGCGCAACATGTTCAAAAGTTAAGGCTGGATTTCTGAGGAATGTGCCATTTCACAAACAGCTGATATGGCAACGCTTGTCAGTTATCTCAACTTCCATACCGGCAAAGTGGGTGTGACCAATCACAGCGAGTGGGATGTGCACATGGATGAGACTGGGATGGAGTCAACTGAGCAGAGTGTTTTCGGAGGAAGGAGGAAAAGCAAGGAAGCGGCGCAGTAAAAGACACAGATCTAAGAAGCTTTCAGTGCCGTTTATCCTGTATAGGTATTCTGGGGGGGCTACAAATTAAATACGAATGAGCAAAACCGGCCGATCAACGTCCCCTTTAAGTATGGGTTTTGTTTTTGTTAGGTTATTATTATGAGTTTATAGTGAAGGATTTTAACATAGTTTTAGAGATCTAATATTATGTTTTATACCTCCTGGAGTTTTTATGGTTTGACCCTGTTAAAGGTGCTGTAGGCAGGATTTTGCTAGTCAGTGCTAATTTTTCTGTGTTTTCTTTGGATTAAATGTTTTAGTATCCATTGATAATCCTTTAGGAGTGTAGCATAATTGCACTACCGCGAGGGCGCAGCGTTTCCATCTGTCTCTGTTATGAGCTGAAAAGGAATCTCGACAGCTCCAGGTATCTTTGACCAATCAGAAGAGCCCCTGAGGCTCTAACCGAGATTGGTCGAGGGGCATTCGTCACACGTTCTTGTGGGAGGAGCTTAACTTGCGTAAGGGCGTAATGTCAGAGAAAACAGGACAGGATTGGCTGTGCTGGGTTTCAAATTGCCATCTTAGATGGGTCAAATCGCCATCTTGCTTAGGTAAACCTAAGCAAGATGGCGGAGATGCGAAATCCTGCCGACAGCACCTTTAAGCTGAGTGTACTTAAGGGCCCGAAGACTCTCAGTAGATGGAGACCTGTGATTGTGTTGGCGGCAGCTGTGAGCTGTGTGCTGCTGCTGCTGGGGAAGCCTGACTCCAGAAATCCTCCATTGCACCTTTTTGCACTTTTGGCACTTCTGCACTTTATCGTTGATTTTTTTGCACAAGAAAATAAAAAGGAAGTGGACCACTCAACTTTCACTCATCTCTTTGTGCTCACTGTTCCTCCGCCGCTCACGCCACGCTGTTTACATGAGGATTTCAAAAAACCAAAACAAAATGGAACGTGCCTATTACTAATAGGCTTCCTGTAATGTCACACCTTCCCATGGAAATAAAGTGCATCTTCAAACTTCAACAATACAATCCTCTTCTCTCTTTCCATTATCTGGGTAACAGTGCAATAAAACACCTGCAGTTAAAACACAGCCTGAAACTATACAAATAGAACAGCAGCCTTTTGAAAAGGTAAATAGGTTATATAAAATGAAAATAAGCTGTTTAATTTGGATTTCAGTGCATTTCTGTGCATTCTGCAAATGCAAAGTTAGGCAGCCTGAAGTCAGTGCAAATGAATAAAATACAGAACAATCCTTTTCTATTTTCCCTCTGATGGCAGCAACAGACACAAATGAAAAGGCCACAATTGCAAACGAGTAATAAAACAGCCTGCAATTAAAAGGCAGCTTGCTTAAAAAAGTTAACCACAGTAGAAGAGCTTTCTGAAAATGTAAAGCATAAAGTTAAGATAAGGCAGCATCCTCTTCTCTTCCTCCTCCTCTCTCAGCAACAGACAGCACAACACCAGCAGCAATCCTCAGACCTGTGCAATAAAACACAATAACATCCCTGCGTGTCATTCAAATACTGACAAAAATCGGAGATCTCTTTTTAAAAACAGGCACTTTGATAATAAATATGTGCCTATGACAGGATTGTGTTCTCACCCGTTTAATGTGACTTCTGTTTTCGGACATCACTGGACAGCTGCTCAACATCGGGCATGAAAGATGAAGCTTCAGTCTTCACACAGGACTGCAGCTCCTCTGAGGTGTTTGCACCTGAACTTTCTCTCACTGTCTTTGCGGAGAGAAACGGTTTTCCTTGCGTTATTATCTCTCGGGTTGCAACAAAACTTGCAGCTGTACTGGAGTTTGGAGATGAAATCCACTTCTTAAATCCATCTTTGCGCTCCTCTAATTTCTTCAGAAGCACTTTTTCTCTCTCTGCAAACTGGGTGGTCGGCTGCAAATGTCGCATGCCTTCCCTGAAAATGTCTTTATAACTTCTTGTTACAAAGCAAACAGACCATTCCTCCTTGAATCCTCTGTTCTCATCCGCTATCTTTCTCTTTTTACCTTTGGGATCCATGGCCATGACAGACCCGTGGGTTTGTTTACATCAGCCACCTGCCTGGCGCCGCGCCTTGCTGCAGCGCCGTCGCAGGCTGTGACGCAAATCTTTGTTGACAGAAATGTTGAAATTTATATTCATTAAGCACGCTTTTACAGCATTGTAAAACACTAAGAATGTTTGTCATGTTTGTCCTCCTACAGAAACAATATTAAAACAAAAAATACATCCCCCCATATTTTTCCATTTTCATACATTTTTGAAGAGGCTCCAGGGAGCCACTGGGGGGCGCTAAAGAGCCGCATGCGGCTCTGGAGCCGCGGGTTGCCGACCCCCGGGGTAGACAGTCTGTTGGTTGACCAAGGCCCCATCCACTCGAAGCCAAAATGCTCATAGTTCCAGAAACGTTTGCCTGTAAAGACAGAGCTGATTCAATATTTATCACCGTCCACATGACTGTTTTCAAAACGGCTGAAACGTTGTAATAACATGCCAGGCCGCTAGGTGGCGCTTCATTGACAGCCGCTGGAAATACATGGCAATATCATCGCGCCTCTGCCCAGTAGCGCTTCGTGAACTTTTTCGTGGTCGATCCAACATTACAAGAAGCATCCTGCTGACCACTTCATGACAAATATAAAGAGACGTTGATGTGAACTGTTCTTTCTGCGGAAATCACCCTGAAACAACTCAACACCTCTTCTGGACATGTGACGACTCCAAGATCTTTTGGAAGGATTTCTGTCGCTTTGGAATTAATAATGTATACAAGGACTTTACTCTGAGGTGGAAAAATGTGGTTTTTGTTTTTTGTGGTTTTTTTGTTTACAGGAAAAGGACAGATTTTTTTATCATCAATCTACTAATCCTGACATCAAAATTCTTTATTCATAAATGCAAATACAGCAGGCAGAAGCCATCATTTACCCACTTCAAACATGTTGTACTCTCTTATATAAAAATGTTAAAAGACTCTGAAAGCAAAAAAGGCTGTAAAAACTATCAGTATCTGTGAGAAATTTGAGGTGTTTGAAAGAAACTGATCGCTTATTTTGAACCCCCTGGCATAATGTTTGCCATGTACGTGTATATTTACAATAAAAAAAAAAAAATTGCATGAAGCATGGCGTTCTCCATGTTGATTTGTTGTATCCGGTGGTGCTCAAGGAGTAGAATATTTTGCTGTAAAAGCGGCAAAAGGCTTCAGTCTTCAGCAGGACGTCTGCTGCACTGCACAGCGCCAGTGTTATTGTTGTTCACAGTGTTCTGCGCATTTGTTACGATGTAGCGCGACGACGCAGCGTATCAGGAAACGCTCCAAAATAGGAGTAATACGGAGCCATGGATTCAACAGTTTTCAGATCTGTTCACCCTGAGACCTGGTTTCAAAAATGTTCGGTTTCAGATCCACGGAATGCTGAATTCATGTGGATGACAGGGTGAACTGATCAAATATTTTTGAGTTTTGGCCTGGATTCGTCTCCGTGTGGATGGGGCCCTGGAAAGATCAAAATATCATCTGCGTAGCACAGCGATTTATGCTCTCTCCCATGGATGACAATGCCTATTATTTCTTTGTCTTTTCTCACAAGAGTTGTAATTCTAATGCAAAGAACAGTGAACAAGCACAGTCTTGACTTGTGTCTCTTTCCAGAGTAAAACTGTTTGACAAGCAGCCATTTACTTTAATCCTGGCCGTGGGTTCATTATATAATGCTTGAACTGCTTTAATTATTGTTTGTCAGCCAAATTCATGCAGGACTCCATACGCAAAACTCCACTGAGCCGAAGGCCTTTTCTTCATTAGTACTACCATTGCTGCTATTATATTTTTTTGCTTATGGTTAAAAGTTTGCAATGTTCATCAGATATTATCTTGCATTTGACACTCGAATTGGGTTAAAACCTTTCTAGTCGTCCATCCATGATAGAGGTCAACAACCTATAACCTGTATTAAGAACTGATAATGTTCTGTACGATCCACATTCTAATTTTTCCTCATTTTCTTTTGGCCGAGAGCTAAAATGTGGTTGCATACCTTGAATAGAGAAAGATAACGCATAAGGGGGCCCTGAGAAAGGCAAGCTTCGGAATATATTAAAATAACAATATCTTAAAGGTGCTGTAGGCAGGATTCGGCATCTCAGGTAACCCAAAGCAAGATGGCGATTTGACCCATCTAAGATGGTGATTTGAAACCCAGCACAGCCAATCCTGTCCTGTTTTCCCTGACATCACGCCCTCACGCAAGTTAAGCCCCTCCCACTAGAACGTGCGATGAACTCCCCTCGACCAATCACGGTTAGAGCCTCAGCGGCTCTTCTGATTGGTCAAAGATACCTGGAGCTGTCGAGATTCATTTTCAGCTCAGAACAGAGACAGATGGAAACGCTGCGCCCTCGCAGTAGTGCAGTTATGCTGCACTCCTAAAGGATTATCAATGGATACTCTAACATTTAATCCAAAGAAAACACAGAAAAATTAGCAGTGACTAGCAAAATCCTGCCTTACAGCAGCTTTAAGATATAACAAAATATTAATTTCATTTTCTATTTTTGTGGTTTCCTCCCCAAAAAAATCCTGGGTGGTTCTCTTATTGTTTTTTTTTTCTCTCATTCTTTTAAATTTGTAGTTCTCCCAATTTCTTGTTTCTCGTCTTATCGCTATAATTTTCCCTCTCAGAACAGCCTTGAAGGCATAGAAAGAGAGGGAATACATCCCCTCTCTTATTCATTTACAAGTTGAGGTGGATCTCTCTTTAAATCTGTTCTTCATGTCATTAAGCAGGTTTGAATTTCCAGCTATTAATTTTTGGTTAAAGTTTTAAACTACAGGCAGATACACAGGTGGATGAATGCTTAAATCTATTGTTCCAGTTTCACAGGTGTTTATTTTGTCTTTTCCTTACCCAAATATTAAAAAATAATCTATTCCTGTGTATCACGAGTGGGGTGAGGAGTAATATATCGACTAAACCAACCTCCTCAGATAACACATTCATTTTCTCAGTGACTTCGTATTCTGTTCTTTCCCATCAGAAGCATCTCGCTTTGCCTGTAAATAGATTTTCATGTTTCAAACATCTGAATGTTCGCTTTGTACTGGAGGCCTGAATGAACAGTTTCCTGTGTGGTTAGCAAAGCGGACACACACACACACACACACACACACACACACACACACACACACACACACACACACACACACACACAGTCTTGTATTTCTATCCTTGTGGGGACCGTCCATTGACTCCCATTCATGTCTAGCCCCTAACCCTGACCCTTACTCTAACCCTAACCCACACCACAACAAAGCCTAACCCTAAAGAAATGTTTTTGCACTTTTACTTTTTTCAGTAACAACAACATGGTCAAGAAAACACTGTTTCTCCTACTTAGGACCGGAAAAAGGTCCCCACAAGGCACGTCGTTCCAGGTTTTGCTATCCTTGTGGGGACATTTGGCCCCGACAAGGATAGAAATACAAGAACACACACACACACACAATATGCAAAAACCTGCAGAGAGCGACTGACCAAGCAGTTGATAACACTTTGTGGTTTCTGCAGTTTTCCGCCGTGTGCATGATGCTGCAGAGAGGCCCGAGCTGAAACCTGTAAAGTTTAACACCCTGTGGGTAACACCTGCACCGACACACACATCTGATAACCTCTGTGAAAATAAATGCACAAAGAACCTCATCCACCAGAAACACAGTGAGGAATAGAACCAGTTCTGAAAATATGTTACTTTTAGTGCTGTCAGTTTTAATCGCGATTAATCCATTGAGGTCTGCCAATTGGGTCAAAGAAAAGAACTAGAGGGTAATAGTGTTTTTTCCTGACATTGGGACTGATTTATGAGGATTAGATTCTTCATTGCAATTAATCTCAACTTTAAAAAATTTAATTGTTGACAGTTCTCCATGAATTAATCACGATTAATTGCAATCAATGCGATTAAATTGCGATCAATGCGATTAAAACTGACAGTACCAGTTACATTATCAAGTTAGTTGAGTTCATTTTAATGAGCGTCGTCTAATAACTCCAACAGTATTATCAGCATTAGTTTAGCATCAGATTGAGTTTAAGTGATGCTCCTGCGACCGTTAGAGACATAGTATTGTGGGTTGCCTGCTCGTCTTCTTTCAAAGGGCCCCTCTATTTTCCCTCAGTCAACTAACTAAAAACACAGTGAATCAACTGAACACCTCCCTCATATCCTCTACATTTCCCATTAAAACTGTACTTACATCATTTTGATTTACACAGCGAACAAGCTCTTGATCGTGCATAAATATCGGCAGCTTCAGCAGCCTGTCCTGCCCTCTGATTCACCACACAGACTGATACGAGGGTGTACCCAAAAAAAACCGGAATTTGATTATAACTTTTTATTTTTGACATTTCAAAATAAAACACCACCGTCGCCTTCAAAATAATCCCCATCTGCATTCATGCAGCGCTCCAGCCGCGTCTCCCACTTCACCAATGCGTTGTCAGACCCGCGCGTAAAAGTGCCATTTTTTGCCGGCTGCGATTTTTCTGTCACCTCCTCCACATCTGCAAACCGCTGTCCCTTCAGCTCTTTCTTCAACTTGGGGAACAAGAAAAAGTCACTCGAGGCTTCATCTGGCGAATAAGGCGGATGGGAGAGGAGATTCATCTTATTCTTCACCAGAAACTGCGTGACGCGCAGCGCCGTGTCCGCTGGCGCACTGTCGTGGTGGATCAACCGGCTCCACTCCGCCACTACGCGGGCCGCTTCCTCCTCACATCGTCACGGAGCGTCTGAGGACTTCCATGTAGTAGTCCTGGTTTACAGTCTGACCTGGAGGGACAGACTCGCTGTGGACGAGACCCTGGACAGCGAAGAAGCAGCTCAGCATTGTTTTCACGGCTGAGCGCACCCGACGCGCGGACATCTGGCCCTTTTTAAACCACCCGAACCACTCATGGACCTGATTCTTCCCCAGAGCGTCATCCTTGTAGGCTTGCTGCAACAAGGTGAGTGTTTCTGCTGCTGTTTTTTTCCCAGCAAAAAGCAGAATTTAATGTTTACGCGCTGCTCTGGCTTCCCAGGCAATGTCGCCATTTTGGAAAAAATCGCAGACCGCCTCTGCACTCTGTTGCTATAAATAGCTCCTGACAGGCGTCAGTGTAACTCTCGGAGCTCAAATTTCTCACAGATGTGCATGAGGCTTACCTGCAGCACATCTGACGGCCAGAAGTCGGAACTCATTATTATTATTGTTTTCTGACCAAATTCCGTTTTTTTTTGGGTACCCCCTCGTATATTAAACCATCAAACATCTAAACTGCCTTAGCTAACCTCCAGTAACAACTCAACATAAAAAAAAAAAAATGCCAAGAAATACAGAACAAACAGCCAACTTGAAAGCACTGACTCAGTATCTGACTGCTGACGCTGCTGCGTCTTCATTCACTCTTCCTGTGCAGATCTGACTACTGCAAGGACACAGTTTCCAACATGTGAGTGTGTCTGCTGTAAATTCAAACTGTGGTTTCACTACATGAAAAAAGAGAAATGTCCTGATTTCCTCAACTAAATCACACAAATCCCAGTTAAGTCCAAAGTCCTGCTGTCCTGGAATCCACAGTGAATGACCAGAAAACCTTCTTCCATGTCAGTGTAAATAAAAATATCTGTGATGTGGTTTCCAGAGTTCAGTTGATGAGCATCATGTTTATTGAGTTGCTCTCAGGGAGGCAGGCTGCTCTTCAGCCTCAGGGTAGGGGGCGCTACAGAGCCCAGAGACTCTGTAAACACGGTTTCTTCCTCTGCAGCTGGAGTGTCAATCTTCACTTTCTACATAATGGACATAATGGAGGATTAAAAATGGAGTATTACAGTATTTTCTAAAGTGGACTTTCAACTGAAGCAGTGGTATTTACCACGACGGTGGCAGCATGACGAAAACCAGAAATCCAGTCAGAAATGTCTCCAGTTAAAAGCTCGAAATAGCACAATATGTGAGACTTGGGTCAGTATAACATCTTCAACAGATATTTTGTGTAACTGGTATTAGGGGATTGATCCACAGTGACTTTGATTTGTTGGAAAAGTCTGAAAAAACACTCTGGGTTGATGAAGGGTTGACATGCCCACTTTCCTTTTAGGCTTCAAGGTAAATGTCCTGGAAACACGACCACATGTCCAGTACAAGAAGAGAAACAACAGTGAGGGACAGTTTATCAAATGGTTAGAACACGTCACCATTTGAACATTTTAATTACATCTTGTGTCAAATTGCACTTGTTCTTAATCATCCAAACCAGACTAAGACCTTTTCTTTCTAATGGTTGGATTTCAGCCTGCATATCTCCACTTCAGTAATTCTGTTCAAACTTGTGCTGCGGTGTTCACACAGAGGGTGTAGCTTCAGGTGGGAAGAAAAAAAAGAAAAGAAAAAAGAACAATGCCTCAACACGAAAACAACCACAAAATGAAATGTTCTGTCAGACTGGCCAATCACAGCCTTTATTTCCTTCAAAGGAAAAGTCACAACACGATCTCTCTCAGCAGCACCTCTTCCACTGTCTTTCAGTTCTCAGCCGCCACAACCCATGGACCTGCTGTGCCTTTTAGTGCTGGTTCTCTTTGGTATGTTTCTGTATTTGGGATTGTTGTTTTTGAGCAGAGAGCCGCACCGGTAGTTAAAGTGACATTATGATTCTGTGATTTTCTTCATTTCAGGAGACGTTTTCGGTCGTCAAGACTGGATCTCTGAATCAGAAGTGAGAGTGAGACCAGGAGATAACGTCACTCTGTACTGTGACTGTGAACTAGACACTGGAGTGCACATAGTCTGGTACCGGAACTGTTCCCATGAGAACCAGCCAACTCTTATTATGGGTTCAAGATCAATCTCAGAATATTTTCCTCGTTTCACGTTTGTGAGGAATTTCTCCAGCAACACCTACGACCTCCTGGTCACTAATATCACTGATTCTGAAGAAGGCCTCTATTACTGTGGAACTGAAAACACTGAGGTGAAGGATGAAGAACACATCACCCTGACATATGTCTACAGGTTTGGAAATGCCACCAGGATCATACTGGGTAAGAATTCTCATCTGTTTTTGCTGAAGACCTTTGAAAGTGACTTCAGTGAAGTGATTCATTTGTCAGATCATTTAGTTTGGTTTCTTCATTTGTTCCATGATGGAACAACTGCTACACACATGAACACTTCATTCACTGAGATTCACAAACACCTTTTTATTTTCTGTTGCTGAGAATCTTCTCTTGATCAAACCTTTTGTTTGTTGCAGACTCAGAACAACATACCAGTCATCTGATCAGCGCCACCTGCTGGACACCGTGTTTCTCTCTGTCTCTAGTTTTTGCTGCTCTTCCTTTTCTTTGCATGTCTCCGCTGATTTATCGTGGCTGTCGGAAAAGAGGTAACTTCTCCAAATACACTCATTGATTCAGACATGTTTGGGTACACCTTTGGAGTAACGTTTTATATACTGTATAGTTGTTGTTTTTTTCCTTGCTGTCTCAAAGGGTTCCAGAGTGATGGTCAAAGCTCTGATCCAGGAGATGAAAGAAGCCTCATCAAGGTAACTTACTTTCACACTGTGGATGACTGATCGAATAATTACCACAAGTTCACTGACACCAACTGTCAAACCTCAGGATGAAGACGTGTGTCTTGCAGCACTGGAGCTTCTTCAGTCATCTCAAAGACCGAAGAGCAAAAGGCAGACCTTTGACCTCAGTACGTTCTCCGTATGTCGATACAAACACCTTCGTTAAATCTCAGATGTACAAACGCAAAACAATATAATCTGAAATACTTCATTCTCCCTATTTTAAGGTGGGTGCTTTTTTCTTTTCTTTCCTACAAATGTTTTAGGAAGGTTGCTATGAAGCTTGTGTTTCATGTTGGCTCTCTGCAGGGGTGTTAGAAAACTGTTGTTAAAAAAGTTTTATTGCTCACAAGTGAAATCAGGACATATTTTGTTCCACATTACTGTTAATTTTTCTTGAACGCTGTTGCTGTTACATTCAAATTGCATTTAAATGTGAGTTATTTGGCATCGCAGCCACTTTCTACATCATTTTATCAATGTCGCTGTTCATGTATATTCATGTTTTTATTATCTCTTCAATGATTTTACCAGATTTCCTTGTCTTCTTCCGTGATTGTGACTTTCTTTTGTATAATAGTGGTATTTTTCAATTTCGAGGACCAGATTTAGAAAGTTTGAGTCAACGAAATTATTTCTTAACTAATGATTTGTATCAGTGACTGATTCACACAAATCCTCTAATTGATTTGGCTTCAGTCCTGTAACACACTGTATTTAGTGATGGATCTGAGCTCCCTGAACCACCTTCAGTTCTTTCAAAATGCTGCCGTTCAGCTCATAACTGGGACATGTGAGCACATTCATTCGTTGCCTCCTGTCATGAATAAAGCTGATTACAGGACTCTAGTCTACTACTGACCTCTAAGGCTTTCAATGGTCCTCCAACCTGATTAATTAAGGTCAAGCGTTTGTCTTTGAGAACTACAACTTTGTCAAAGCTTCTCTTACCAGCATCACATCTCAAAAATTTTTAATTTTCACTTTTCATCTATTATGAGGCTGATTATTAAAAATGTTCTGGCAGTACAGTTTGACTTTTGTTTTATTTTGTGTCTCCCATTTTGTGTGTGTGTCTTTTTGTTGCCAGCTTGCATCTGAAGGATATATACTGTATTTAAATATGGGGATGTTATGTGTTTCCGAACAAATAACAGGAAATCAGAAACCAGCTAAAACCGGTTTTGGGTAAAAGGCTTTGCAGAGGTTGGGTAAACAGGCTCAACTGGCTCACCACTTCCTGTGCAAAACAGTCATGAAAAACAGCTTCATGGTTTAAACAAGACCTGTCCATCGTACGGGGCTGAACTGGCCCAAGAAGAAAACTGCAAACCAAACGTTGTTTGACAAGACGAGCACGTTGGGCTATATTATATATTTGACCATGATTTAATATGCTGACAGTCATTCGTGAATTAAATCCTCTGTCAATAAATAGAGATGGTGAAGGAGGAATCAAAACATACAGCAAAGGTGGTCTCAACTCAATTTTCTTCATAAACAGCCTAAACAAGCTCAAATTGATTTTTTTAAATCCAAACTTAAAGGTATTTTCAGCAAATGAGGTTATTGAAAACATATCAAATCCTTTTCTGTAATCAGAATCAAAAAAATAAAAATAAAAAGTACAGCAAGAAAGAAAAATCCCTCAAATGAAAAATGAAAAAGCTCCAAACATGTTTTATCTATCACACGTGCTCAACATGTGTTAACTCATTTGTTGATTAAACCACTTCAGTTATTTGAGTAGGAAATTTGGCAAAAAGGCCAGAAAACATTCCGTCTTTAATTTATCACCATCTAGTTGAGCTGGAGCAGTAACGGGTCAGGTCCTCACGTTTTCAGTGAATGGTGGAAATGATCAAACTCAGCCTACTGCAACATTCAACTTATACACATGATGTAAAGTGTTTTTATGGCGTGATGTGTGGACAGGAAGAAGAATCAGGTTCAATTCTGCACTGTGGACTTTAGTGTGGAGTTTGCATGTTCTCTCTGGCCGGCTGTGGGTATAGTTTCACACAACAATCCAAGGAGATGCGCATGATGTATAGTTTCTGAAGGGTTTTTCTCTGTCTGGGAGAGGATGAAATCAGTCGGAGCCGAAGTCCAGCAGAAAGGATGTCTTTTATTACAAGATGCGCAATCAGGGAGCAGATTCACACAGTTCAGAGTCTGTAAGTGAAAAAGCCGAAGCGGTTCTCATCCATCACTGTCTTATACTTTCTCTGAGGTGTGGTCACTATTACATCAGTTACTAAGAATCTTCTGAAGAGCAGCATTAAGCAAAACAAATACTTAATAAGCGGCCTTGGCAGGGGTCATAATGACCTGTACCATTATGACCCGTACCAGGCCGTGCAGGCACTGCCATCCCAGCAGGACACATCAGCAAGCAAAAGCTTCTTTTAACAGTACAGAGTATCACCAGTGTATTTATCACCCTTCAGTCCCCCTTTGAACTTTGTAAAAAGTTCACATAGCATCGTTAATAGAAACCCATACAAAATGCATTGTTATAAAATCCACATAGAATGTTACAAAAGCGTTATAAAAAATCCATATAAAATGTTGCAAAAGCGTAGCCTTCTCGATCCGGGTTATCTCACATATGTACTGGATGGAAAACCTTTCCTCCAGGAACTTGAAACCTTCACAATACCACAGATCACAACTCCAGCAATGAGCATTAGATTATATATTTTCCAGTAGAAAACAGCAAATGAGCAGAAATTTTGATTTTGTGAGTCCCCCTTTGAGGTTCACTAGAACCTCACACCACCAATCAAAATTTAACATCACCAATCAAAATTTAGAGAGCAGCACGGGCTGCTATGTTCGAATTGGTAGCGAAATCAGAACCACTAATTGTAGTTGGGGTTGGACTCGGGGAAGGTGTGGCATCAGTAGACTGATACCTTTCCCAGGGACGTTCCAGACAGATCAAAGCTATAGCCACACACAGAGATACAAAGAATACAAACCACATTGTCCTTCGCGTGAGCCACGGGTCACCCCAAGGTGCCCACCTAGGTCAGGATCTGCTCGTTAATGCAGTGTACCGGTTCATTGTTTCCTGCAAAAATGAACACACACAACAAAATACAAAGTAGGAGGGTCTTCCACCCTTGCCCTACTTAATTCTTGCGTTGGTAGCTTGGCACGCTACTTGGAGGAGGGTGAGCGCTCCGGTATCCTCACCCCCTTTCACCTCTCGATGTTCCTGGAATCCTGTCTTCTGAGGCTAAGGGTGGACTACCTTGCCTCTCTCTTGTGGGGAGCGTTATTCTGGCTCCTTGTTGCTTGGCTGAGGCGTGGTCGGGATGGTGTGACTTAGATGGTACCACGTGTCACCCTTTCCTTTGAGCCGGACCGCGTGGGAGGTACGTTCCGTCACCTCGTATGGTCCAGTCCAACGGGGTTCAGACCACTTCCTCTTGTTGGCCTTCAGCAGAACGTGAGTCGCACCACCGTCTTCAGTCACATGGGGCGTTGATTGTGACTCTTCAGGACCTCTGGCGTTCTGGAACCTGGAATTATAAGCACTCACAACATCAGCCATGTCATGCTTACCTTCACCAGTCTTTGTGGGCAACGGTCCTGTCGGTCCTGGGAAACTCCGCTGAGTGTTAAGTTCATACGGAGACATTCCTCTCCTAGAACTTAAAGACATTCTGACAGACATCAGTGCAAGAGGGAGCGCCTTTAACCACGTCAGTCCTGTTGAAGTCATAATTTTAGCCAGTTTTTCTTTCAAAGTTCTGTTCATTCTCTCCACCAGTCCTTGGGACTGAGGATGGTACACTGAACCGAATTTGTGCCTGAGCCCAAGCATCTTTTCCACCTCTTGGAGGTGTGTGTTTTTGAAATGTGTCCCATTGTCAGATCTTATTAGTTTGGGGAACCCATGGGTTGGAATGTAATGGTTTACCAAGGCTTTTACCACATTCTGTGCTGTTTCTCTCCTGCATGGATATGCTTCTGGCCAGCCTGAACAGCTGTCCACAATTACCAGTAGGTACCTGTACCCACTGCAAGTGGTGATCATGTCAGTGAAGTCCATTATCACCTCAAGTCCAGGTCTCGTCAGATGTGGTCTCGCATTGTTCTCAGTAGGTTTTGTTGCAGGTCTGGAGTTGTGACACTTACATATAGTGCAGTTGGAGAGTTCTTCCTGAACCACATGGGTCATGAAAGGGTGCCACCAATGTTGTAGCCTGCGCAGGACTTCCTTTTGACCACAGTGATCTGGTAGATGTGCCTCCTGGATCATGGAGATCAGTCGGATTTGTGGTATTGCTGGCCTGTCGTGACCTGTCCACAGTCCGTCGTCACTCACCTTTGCTCCTCTCCGCAACCACATTGACTTCTCCTCAGGAGACGCCTCTTTCTGCCAGTCCTGTAATGCTTCTGGTGTATGTGGGAATGATGTGTGTCCTTCTGTGTGTGGACCTGCTTGGATCATCTGGTTAGCGTCGGCTGGGCTGTAGCCTGCAGTCCGCTTTGCCACTCTGTCGGCTTCTTCGTTACCTTGAGAGACCTTGTCTCGGGATTTGGAATGTCCCTTACATTTTACAATTGCCACCTTTGAGGGGAGCAGCAATGCCTGATGTAACTGCAAAACTTCCTCCTGGTACTTGATAGGCGTTCCTGTTGCTGTAAGGAACCCTGCCCTCAGCCATTCACTCAGTGCCACATGTACTACGGTGCATGCATACGCCGAATCTGTGTAAATGTTCACTGTTTTTCCTTCTGCCAATTGGAGTGCTTTAGTTACAGCCAGAATTTCTGCTCTCTGAGCTGATTGTTTACCCTCAACGAGTTGTGTGTGTAATGACCTGTATTGTCCTGTTCTGTCTGCTGATGGGGAAATGCCCTGGACGACTGCATAAGACGAGATTAGACCATCTGGTCCTTTGTAGCAGCATCCATCTGTATAGATGTCCATGTCTGCGTGTTGTATGGCATCTGCAAACAGTCCTTCTCTGATTGTTTGTTGTTTTGCAGCCACATCCACGCAGTTATGTGGATGGCCTTCCTCCTCATCCAGTATCAGATCAGCCATGCTGACAATGGATGGACAAGAAAATGTGTGGTTGATGCAGTGTCGCTTCAATCTTCCTTTGTCTTCCTGATGTCATGGAGAACAGTTTGCTTGTGACATAATGCATAACACTATGTTCTGTGTGAATGTGTAGTGGATGTTTCAGCACTACATGTAATGTTTTTTCCACCAATCTCGCCAGAGCTGATGCAAAGGCTGCACAGGTGGGGTGTTGTTTCTCATAGGGTTGTAATGCTGTAGACGCATACAAACAGACTATTCTGTTCTCCCCCTTCTTCTGATATAAAATAGCAGAAGCAGAGGAGGTCTTCGCAGAGACATCAAGATGAAATGGGATTGAATAGTCGGGGATAGCTAGGTCAGCAGCAGTGGACAATTTCTGTTTTAAGGCAATAAAACAGTGTTGAGCATCAATAGACCACTGAAGAGGGGCTGAGAGGTTACGCATACCAGCCTCATTGACCATTTGGCGCAATGGCAGTGTCAAAGAAACGAAATCTGGGACGTGGTACCTGGAAAAATTTGCAAGACCCAGGAAACTCAACATCTGTTTAACAGTGACTGGCTGAGGATGAGAAAGAATGGATGAGCGATGGGAGGACGAGAGGCCAGTCCCAGCAGCAGAAATGAGATGGCCAAGAAAAGATACCTGTGCTCTGGCACATTGGACCTTTCCTCGGGAGCATTTGAAACCTTTGGAATGTAGCCACAGGAGGAGAGATTTTGTGGCCTCCAAACAAGTTGATTCAGTTGGGGCGGCCAGCAGGAGGTCATCGACATACTGGACCAGAAGAACACCATCCGGTAAAACCAGACCCGTGAGGAGAGATTTCAGAATGGCGCTGAAAATGCCTGGGGAGAGTTCAAAACCTTGAGGGAGACGCGAGTAGGAGTACTGACGTCCCTTCCAGGTAAACGCAAAAACGGGGGCGACTGTCGGAGAGAGCGGGAGACAGAAAAAAGCGTTAGCAGGTAAAGAATTTATGAGAGGGGGTCAAATCTCCGAGAGCAGAGAATGGGTTAGGTACAGGAAGTTGGGGAGTAGTAACCGCAGCATTGATGGCCCGTAGGTCATGAACCATGCGGTACTTACCCTCTTTCTTCTGTACGGGGAGGATGGGAGTGTTCCACGGAGAGGGCTCCGAAAGTGAAACGAGAACACCAGCTTCTAGGACAGGGGTCGGCAATTAGATTTGGCGGCGGGCCACTTTTTTTGGGGGCACTTCAATCGCGGGCCAAGGGGTCTCCGGCTCGCGCGCGCGTCCATCCGCGGACTGGAGAGCGGGGGGGGGGGGGGGGGGTTTGGGGGGGCACTGGACGTATTTAACGCGACTGCATTTGCACAACAAGTAACACCGCGCCGCGCTACAAGCAAAACTTTTCGCTGGTGTGTGAATTCAGTCGCGGGACGCGTCACGCTGGTACAAATATGCAACACAGAACATCCTGCTGAAACATCACAGCATCCTCATCATCGTCTCCTGCACAGCAGCAGTGGTCAGGATTCTTCTGATGTTTGTCCCACAGTCCTGTGTGCACCCGGCTGTGTGTGTGTGACGTGTGTGTGCGCGCGCATGCGCATACTGATCGATGGTGCGGGTTTTGTTCTTTTTTGTTTTTATTACTGTTTTTACTGTTCAGCACTTTTATGAAAACGAGTAGTACTTTTACAAATAGAGATTGAGATGCTCCGCCTGCCACCGTCGCTGGTCTGTATCTGACATGAGGAAGTCACCTCCGGCTGCAGTCGAGGCGTCGGCATCGCTTCAGGCTGCCTGCTGCCCTCCGGAGGCGGTCTGAGCTCGGTGAGTTCCACCGTCTTCTGCAGGAGCTGCCCGGACGGCCGGTTCCAGCGCTGCTTCAAGATGACGCTGTGTTTCCACCAGAAGCGGTGAACAAGTGAGATCGCGCACACCGCTCGCCTTGGCATCATGCCAACTGTTCTGCGTGGCCGGAGTCCTGCTGCCCTCCGTCAGCACGTCTGTGAAGAGCTCCACGCTGATAGGCTGTCCTGGCGCAAATTCGCTTGAAAGGTTCAATTATTTCAACTCGAGCGACGAGCAATGGAGCGGCGGGCATCAGCGAGTGGCAGTGCAAGTCGACGGGCGCGCGGATTTTTCCCTTGAAACGCTCGCCGCTGGCCGCTCACTGCGTCATCGCTCACCGTCCGCCGCTCAATGTTGAGCGACAATCGCGTCATTACAGTGACTTTGTGAAACACACACTCAAACTTACTGGAGAATAAACACACACAGTGAGCTTGGTGCAGCACACTCACTTGCGCTCTCTGTTCACCAGACGAGGTGCCACTCCTCTTTATTTTTCAGTGACGAACCGGCAACAAGAACAAAACAACACATCCCTCGAAGATTGTCTATTGCAACACAATGACAGATATCGCACTCTCACAGGGGTGCGTGCGTCCGCTCGAGGGCCCGGGGTAATGAGTGCGTTAATGCGTTTTTGCGCGCGCATGTTGGGATCCTCTCGCGGGCCAGATTGGACGGTTCGGCAGGCCACATTTGGCCCGCGGGCCGCTAATTGCCGACCCCTGTTCTAGGAGACCGTCAATAGTCTCCGATATCCCTTCCTCGCCAGCCGGAGAGGTGGGATACTGCTTCTGATAGACTGGTTCTGGGTTGAAAGAAAAGGTGACAGGTTCTATATTACAGAATCCAACGTCCGTTGGAGAAGATGACCAAACCGAAGGTGGGAGGGAGTCCAACATGGACTGAGCTCCATCTGTATCGGTGGTTTCACGACCATGAGATCTGTCCTTTGTCACATGTTCTGGAACAGCATCAACATTATGAAAGGTACAACAAACACAGTAAGCATCAAGAGAGGAGCTGTACAGGAGGTTAGGAATTGGTGTGGGTCGCCAATTGGGAGCTTCCACACAGGACTTAGTGAACGGCCCTAAGTCTTTCGCGGTGTGTGTGGCGGCAACGAGGATTGAGATGTGTGGGTGACAGGGAAGTACCCCTGGGTCCTGGGGTGCCTCCATCTGGTACCACTTTCTTTGGGTAGGTGTAAGCGTCACTCCTAATGCCACACCTGGTTTTCCAATATACATTTGATGTATCGATAGAGGCCAAACACAACCTGCGACCTTGTAGAATTCATCTGCACAGACTGGATCCTCATTCCTGTCATAAAACAATGTACAGTGATATGGGTCAACCAATGGGAGGTAAGGTCTGAGCGAGCGAATCCACGGGCGCCACAGGTCGAGCAGCTCCACACATGAACCCCAGGAGGGCGTGGCAGAGTCGATCAGAGCCCAGTAAACATCAGCCAAAGGTCTCATTGGCTCAGGAAGTTCTTCATTCTCTTCCATCATCAGCATGCTGTCCGTTTGCTGGCTGCAATGAAAGGTGGAGCCATCAGGGAAGATCAATATCATCCCATCAGCTGTGCACTTGATCATGGGGCACAGGCGAATGAGCAGATCACGGCCGAGGAGGTTAATGGGACACTGTGGAGCAAAAATGAAGCTGTGGCGAGCTATTTGGGAGGCAATCGTGACAGTCACAGGGGAAAGAAAGTGCAGGTCGTTAGGCTTTCCTTCAAAACCAGTGAGAGAGACAGTCTTCGGGGTGATGCTGGCACCTGGTGGTAGGAGATGAATAGAAGAATACCTCGCACCGGTGTCCACCATAAAGTCAATGTCCTTCCCTTCTATCCTCAACGTCAGACAGGGGTCCTGCAAAGCCTCTGTCCGCACTGGTTCAGGATCGCGTCACTGTGGATATTGTCCCGCTGATCCCTGTGGGCCGGGCTGCTGCTGAGGAACAAGGTGCATTTGGGGAACCTGGGGTTGTTGGTTACCTGTCGCACCAGGCTGTTGGAACCCCTGTGGCTTGGGTCCTCCGTAGCCTCCTCTACCTCGTGGAGATCCTCTTCCTCTCAGCCTGTTGTTCATGGGCTGACGGCAGACACGTGAGATGTGTCCGGGCATGCCACACCTCCAGCAGTACACGGTGTCACCACCCTGACTCGGGAAACCACATGGATCCGCCGCCCCCCACGTCTCCGGTGGCCCCATATACATTTGTGTTGTCATTGCCCCTCCAACATATGGTGTGGGATCAGGAACCAGAATTGGTGCTGACTGTGGGGGTGTATGTGTGTTATCAGTGCAGGGCATCTGTTTATTTTTACTGCCCGCTGCTTTAATATTCATGTCAAGCAATTTGAGCTCTAAATTGCCTTTGTGTGTGGCTTTGGCCTGTTGTTCCTCCTGCCAGGTTCTCAGATGATGCGTAGTGTGCGTTACCCAACGAGCATGTTCCGCTCCAGGCAGATCCGGGTTGTCCTTCAGCTTGGACACCACAGGGGCCAGCAGTCCCTTCATCACCGCTCACCTAAAAATCTGAGAGTGCAGAGGTGAGGCGGTGGAATGCTGTCTGGTCCTCAGGGTGAAGTCCTCAGAGGCCTGGGTCATAAATTCATTCGGAGTCTGTCCTGCTTTGGGGGAAAACACTAAATCAGCATAGACACACGCCGGAAGAGGGAAATACCCCTTCAGACAGTCAGACAGCTGGGTGGTGGAGCGGGTTGCCAAAGGTTCAGCCGGGTCATCTCTGTCCCAGCCAAGCTGGGCCAACACCTGCTGACGATCCGCGGCACTACAGCATCGGGTCAGAAGTCCCGTGATGTCACCTTTGGACAGTTGCTGTCCTGCCGTTGCCTTGGTCAGGGCCTGCAGCCAAGCACCACCACTGTCCTTAATACTTGGGAGAGAAGAAGCAATAGTGGAGAGGTCAGTTACAGAGAAAGGAGTGTATTTAACTTTTACTCTTCCCCCATGTCCTACTGTTGACATTAGTGGCATGGCAAAGTTCAGTTCATCATCCTCAGCCCCACCATCATCCTGTTTTGGTCGTCCCTTTGATCTGGGCCTCAAGTCATATTTGATCTTAGGTGGTCTGAGGTCTGGCGGTCCGCTGGCTGTAAGGCGGCTCATGGTCTCGTCGACCTCTTTTAACATCCGATCCACCTTGTACATCTGTTCCTGTTCCCAGCACTTGACGTCGTGTTGTTCCCTGAGGCGCTGCATCTCTCTCTGGATCTCTGCTTCATTGGCGTCCTCCTCCTCTGGTGGAGGATTGTTTACAGTATCGGCGCGCTGTCGCTGTTTTACCTCCTTCTTCTGTTGTCGCCATTGTTGTAGAAGAGCCTCACTGCCCAGTAAATGTGTTGCGTCCACGCCGGGGTTACCCTGTTGCATGGACAATGTTGTGGAAGTAGGCTTGGGTGTGGACTGTTGTTTGTCTGTGCGTGAGGTTACTGTTACTTCACATAATCCCTCATCATTAGTCCAATGACCCTCTAATATTCCTTTTTTTATGTGCAGAACTGGAAGCTGCAGAGTGGGTTCTGGTGTGGAAACAAATGGATTATGTGGTGAGAATGGAGCTGTCACAGAAATATAGGGTGGTGGCTGCATCTTACCACCAGGTGGAGTCAGAGGGTCTCCAGGAGGAGTTGTCAGTGGGAGGAGTGGATACAAAGTAGGCGTCGTGGGCTGGTTCTCAGTCACAGGCGAAGACACGCCCTCAGTCTTAGTCTCCGTCAGAGGAAGAGTCGCTTCCTGTCTCTCGCCAGCGCTCGAAGAGGAAACTTCCTCCCCACTGGACTTGCGGGCACCGCCCTTTGATCGCTGCGCAGCGCAATGTCCCATTGCCATGCATCGTGAAGCTTCCAGCCACTCATCAATCTTCCGCAGCGCACTATCTGTTTTACGAGCATTCCCCAGTAATCCTGTCTTTCTGCCGTCTCCCAAAGCCTTTTTCTTCTTCAAACACGACTCCTCCACCTTACGCATTAAATCATACAAGTCAACAGCTTTCCACAGCGGTGGAAGAAACCCAGACTTCACACTCCCCTCCACCCACTCTCTCAGCTTCGTCTCCCTCTTTTCTCTGTCCTTCGGATGTCCATTCACTACACCTATCTTACAAATCGCAGCCTCCACTTGCTGACCAAACGAGGCATTGTTCTCCGATTTCCCAACATCATTCAGATCAAACCAATCTATCTCACGATCAAATTCTCCGTCCATTATTTAATTATTTAATACACAACACAACTCTTGGACCCAAATATCACCCATGCTGGTCGGTTTTATCTTGAACCGCCGAAACAGGATACAGCAAGTTTTTCTCTCGAACTGCAACAAACGGAAGACACAGTTTTTCTCCCGTTAACTGTCAAACGGCACGCGGACCAGTTTTCATCCCGAACTGACAAACGGCAATCACACGAGGGTTTATTCTTTAAAACCCTCACACCAGAATACAGACCAGTTTCTCTCCTGAACTGACAAACGGCTAACAGACTGATTTTTTATCGAATCAACAAACGGTATCCCAGTGGCCACAATTTTTTTCATCAGTTCTGCTGGATTACCACACGAAAATAAATTCTCAGGTTACTCGGCGTCTTACGCCAAGACAACGGTCCTCAAAATTCTGAAGGAAAAATCCTTCTTACCTTTTAAGGTTCACCCGGGTGATTTTGCAGACCGTCGTCGGGGCTCCGTCGCAGAGTACCGAAAGTCCTTCCTCCCAGTAACCGCTTCTTTTCCAATCAGTTCAATGAAAATCACGTCGGGGTCACCAACTGAAGGGTTTTTCTCTGTCTGGGAGAGGATGAAATCAGTCGGAGCCGAAAATGAAAAAGCTCCAAACATGTTTTATCTATCACACGTGCTCAACATGTGTTAACTCATTTGTTGATTAAACCACTTCAGTTATTTGATTAGGAAATTTGGCAAAAAGGCCAGAAAACATTCCGTCTTTAATTTATTACCATCTCGTTGAGCTGGAGCAGTAACGGGTCAGGTCCTCACGTTTTCAGTGAATGGTGGAAATGATCAAACTCAGCCTACTGCAACATTCAACTTGTCCACATGATGTAAAGTGTTTTTATGGCGTGATGTGTGGACAGGAAGAAGAATCAGGTTCAATTCTGCACTGTGGACTTTAGTGTGGAGTTTGCATGTTCTCTCTGGCCGGCTGTGGGTATAGTTTCACACAACAATCCAAGGAGATGCGCATGATGTATAGTTTCTGAAGGGTTTTTCTCTGTCTGGGAGAGGATGAAATCAGTCGGAGCCGAAGTCCAGCAGACAGGATGTCTTTTATTACAAGATGCGCAATCAGGGAGCAGATTCACACAGTTCAGAGTCTGTAAGTGAAAAAGCCGAAGCGGTTCTCATCCATCACTGTCTTATACTTTCTCTGAGGTGTGGTCACTATTACATCAGTTACTAAGAATCTTCTGAAGAGCAGCATTAAGCAAAACAAATACTTAATAAGCGGCCTGGGCAGGGGTCACAATGACCTGTACCATGATGACCTGTACCAGGCCGTGCAGGCGCTGCCATCCCAGCAGGACACATCAGCAAGCAAAAGCTTCTTTTAACAGTACAGAGTATCACCAGTGTATTTTTCACCCTTCAATGCGCATGATGTATAGTTTCATTTTGGCTCATCTCATAGTAGTCCGATCAGGTTCATTAGGCCTTTTTTTGTATTCATGGTTTGGACTCATATACACAGGCCAGAGGTTATTTTTCCTACCTTGACATGTTTCGGCTGCCACGCTGCAGCCTTCCTCAGAAGTGTCACGTGATGTTGTCTGGTCGGCTGATTTATACAGGTTTTGGCACCAGCTTCCTACTGGGTGCAGTAGGATGACGGCGCCATCTGCAGTCCGACTTCTTCAGTACTGTGTCCCAGGTATGGGAAAGTTGATACGCCCCCTCTGCCCGGTTCACAATCTGGAGGGCGCGTTTCCGGATCTCGATGGCCTCCCTGATCCAGCGGTGGTACTTGTTGCTTTCCGTGCCGATGATCTGGGCGTGATCCCAGTCCATGAGGTGGTTTTCCCTCTTGCAGTGTTCGGAAATGGCAGACTTTAGCTGTTCCTGCTCTGCCTGTCGTTTGGAGGAGCGTGTGCAAACTTTAGATGTTTCTTTTTCGCATTCAGTGCGATGTTCTTTTGTCCTGATGTTGAAGGCTCTGCCAGTCTCCCCGACGTAGGATTTGTTGCACGACAAACAAGGTATTTCGTAAATGATATTGCATTTGTGTTGTGGCTCTATTTTGTCCTTGGGATGTACTCGTAACTGCCGTAGTTTTATGTGTGGTTTTACTGGGGTGCTGATGTTGTGCTTATTCATGGCCCGTTGTATTCTCTCTGTGATCCCTCTGATGTATGGAAGTGTCACCATGGCCCTGTTTGGTTTCTCAGTTTGTTTAGTTGTTGTTCTCTTTTTTGTGTCTTTGTTTTGTTTGTTGGCGGCCTTTGTTTATGGCCCACATCGGATAGTTGCACTTTCGTAGTGCTTTTATGACGTGTTGTTCCTCCTCTTTTCTGTCTTCTTCCTGTGTGATTAGTTTTGTGCGTTTGAAAAGGGTTCTTACGACTGAAAGTTTGTGGTTAATGGGATGTTCTGACATCCAAAGGAGGTATTGGTCTGTGTGAGCGGGTTTCCGATATATGTGAATTTTAATGCTGCCATCTTCCAGGTGCTTTATGTCCAGGTCCAGGAAATGTATGGTGCTGTCTGTTTCCTCTTCGTGGGTGAACTTGATGTTGTTTGTGTCATCCAGTGTGTTGAGATGATCCGTGAGTTCTTGTGTGTGTCCTTTCCTTGTTATTTCCAAAATGTCATCCACGTACCTCTTCCAGAGGGAAAGGCCGCAGTGTGGTGGGACTGTTTTGAGGGCCCGGGCTTCAAGGTCTTCCATGAAGAAGCCGCTCATTATGGCAGACAGCGGATCCCCCATTGCAAACCCCTCCTTCTGCCTGTAGATGGTACCCCGATACTGGAAGTAGGTGGAGGTGGAGACGAATTCCAGGAGCCTTGTGATGTCCTCGACAGTGAGTGGGGTCCTTCTTTTTAATGATTTGTCCTCCTTGAGGCGATTATGTACGATGCGTATTGTGACGTTTATGGGAGTTTTTGTGAATAAAGAAACCACATCATGTGAGATAAATATTTCATTTTTTTGATTTGTTATATCCTTCAGTTCCTGGGCCAATTGCTTGGCATTTTTACAGTGTTGATCTGTGAGGCCAAGGAGTGGTTTTATGAGGTCAACCAGGGCTTTGGACAGATTGTATGTCACGGACCCGATGCTATCCACAGTGGGTCTAAGCGGTGTTTCAGGTTTGTGTATCTTGGGGGTTCCATAAATTCGAGGGGTGATGCTTGCTGTGGGGATGAGATGATTGTATGTCTCCTTACTTATTTTTTCTTCATTAAGAAGGGGTTTGAGTAGTGATTTCAGGGCCTTCTTTTTGTCTTCAGTTGGGTCTTTCTTTAGAATCTCATATGTATTGGAATCTTGTAGCATAGTATCCATTTGCTTTTCATAATGCTCTGTGTTCATTATTACTGTGGCTCTCCCCTTGTCTGCTGGTAATATGGTGATGCTCTTGTCTTTGGCGAGTGTTTGTGCTGCTTTCACCTCCTCCTTAGTCATATTGGCTGGTGGTAGCTTTGCGGATTTTAAAATGCCTGCTATTTCGTTTCGTAGTTCTGACTTTTCCCCCTGGTCTTCTATTGCTTTGCACGCTATTTCAGTAGCTAAAATATAATCCTCGTACGGAATTTTAGCGGGTGTGGTGGCATAATTGAGACCCCGGGCTAAAACGCTTTGCTCCATGGTGGTTAAAGAGCGACTGGAGATGTTATGCACCCACTTCCTGGATGCTGCGTCGTGCGTGTTACGTTCCCTGGCTTGTTTATTTTGGAGTAGTGTTTCTAATTTCCTAACTTGGCGATGTTTGGCTTCTGCGAACTGCCATTCGTGTGCGTGCTTCAGATGTGTTTCTATCAGCTTGTATGTGTCCTTGTCCATATTGTATGTCTGTCTGAAATGTGCCGTTTTTTGTGCTAGTGACAAGTTGATTTGTTTTACCTTGTTTGCCGAGCAGTGGATCCTTTCCTGTAGCAATGCACTTTGCGCTCTCCTCACGATTCTGTCCGCGTTCTGCGTTGGTATGGGGTTCTTTAAATCCAGGCTTGATGGTATGATGCCTTCGTCTCGGCACCGCAGGTTGAATCTCAGGTGATTCCGGAAACGCACTCTCTTCTGTTCCAGCTGTTCCATGCAGCGGAACTCTTTGACACAAGTTTGTCCATGATTCGTTCTTAGAACACATACACATCGTACATAATCGCCTCAAGGAGGACAAATCATTAAAAAGAAGGACCCCACTCACTGTCGAGGACATCACAAGGCTCCTGGAATTCGTCTCCACCTCCACCTACTTCCAATACCGGGGTACCATCTACAGGCAGAAGGAGGGGTTTGCAATGGGGGATCCGCTGTCTGCCATAATGAGCGGCTTCTTCATGGAAGACCTTGAAGCCCGGGCCCTCAAAACAGTCCCACCACACTGCGGCCTTTCCCTCTGGAAGAGGTACGTGGATGACATTTTGGAAATAACAAGGAAAGGACACACACAAGAACTCACGGATCATCTCAACACACTGGATGACACAAACAACATCAAGTTCACCCACGAAGAGGAAACAGACAACACCATACATTTCCTGGACCTGGACATAAAGCACCTGGAAGATGGCAGCATTAAAATTCACATATATCGGAAACCCGCTCACACAGACCAATACCTCCTTTGGATGTCAGAACATCCCATTAACCACAAACTTTCAGTCGTAAGAACCCTTTTTGAACGCACAAAACTAATCACACAGGAAGAAGACAGAAAAGAGGAGGAACAACACGTCATAAAAGCACTACCAAAGTGCAACTATCCGATGTGGGCCATAAACAAAGGCCGCCAACAAGCAAAACAAAACAAAGACACAAAAAAGAGAACAACAACTAAACAAACTGAGAAACCAAACAGGGCCATGGTGACACTTCCATACATCAGAGGGATCACAGACAGAATACAACGGGCCATGAATAAGCACAACATCAGCACCCAGTAAAACCACACATAAAACTACGGCAGTTACTAGTACATCCCAAGGACAAAATAGAGCCACAACACAAATGCAATATCATTTACGAAATACCTTGTTTGTCGTGCAACAAATCCTACGTCGGGGAGACTGGCAGAGCCTTCAACATCAGGACAAAAGAACATCGCACTGAATGCGAAAAAGAAACATCTAAAGCGTGCACACGCTCCTCCAAACGACAGGCAGAGCAGGAACAGCTAAAGTCTGCCATTTCCGAACACTGCAAGAGGGAAAACCACCTCATGGACTGGGATCACGCCCAGATCATCGGCACGGAAAGCAACAAGTACCACGGCTGGATCAGGGAGGCCATCGAGATCCGGAAACGCGCCCCCCAGACTGTGAACCGGGCAGAGGGGGCGTATCAACTTTCCCATACCTGGGACACAGTACTGAAGAAGTCGGACTGCAGATGGCGCCGTCATCCTACTGCACCCAGTAGGAAGCTGGTGCCAAAACCTGTATAAATCAGCTGACCAGACAACATCACGTGACACTTCTGAGGAAGGCTGCAGCGTGGCAGCCGAAACATGTCAAGGTAGGAAAAATAACCACTGACCTGTGTATATGAATCCAAACCACTCATCTCATAGTTTTCCTCGTCTCACCCAGTGAACTGGGATCCCTGACTCCTGACATGAATGTAGCATCGGTTATTTTCCCCTAATATTAATCAAAATTTCTTTATTTCATGAAGAAGCCGTAACCTTTCTCCCTTAAACATGACACCTCTTCCTGACGTCAGAAAGAGGGAGATTTCAGAACCACGTGTTTGAGTGTATATTTTCTTAAAAGTGGAGCGCACAATTGAGGGAGGTGACTGAATTTTTCACTTCTGGGGGATCATACAGAGGCTCTGGGAGGCAATATGACGGCAAAGACACCTTTTTAAAGTGATTTTTGCATAATATGACTCCTTTAAAACAACCACATTTCTGAGTCAATCCTAATGAACTGCACATCAAAACGTAGGCATTTTCCTTGTGATTCTTAAAATGCTTTCGTTTCTTTTCTGTCTCAAACGGATCTCTCTGCCGACACACACATTTGAGAGTGCACAAATTTCTCTCATCCAATTCAATGCATTTTTGAGAGAGATTTTCTCGCTGAAATACAAACGTTCACACATTTTTGTAAACTGATTCCTGCTATATGGATGATCATGCAGACATGAACATTTCAGGAAACATCTACTAAAGGATTCTGTCACTCACAGTGATTTTATTTTTTTTCAATTTCACGTCTGGGTTCTTGAAAAACATTTCTTCAACCATTCAAACTGGATGAAAAAGTGCCGATTCACTGTCATGGCTGCTGGGTGCAGCTGGTCTCCATGGCAACACACATACTGGCTGACTCTGTCATGGCTGATCTCAGCTCAGAGCTCAGCACATTTTGTCAATGAACCCGAATGAGAGTTAATCTGGAAATGAGGACAACTTTTTACCACAATAACAACACAGATTTGAATAGACTGACAAAATGTTTGCGTCACATACAAAGTGTGCAGATTTGGTGCAATTTATTTCTTTAAAAGCCCAGAACTATTTAGGAGAAGGCTCCATCTTCTACCTCCCTGCATTTTGCTTATTATTAGTGGTGAATTTATCAATGAGTTTGATTTATGAATGAGTTTATTCATTTCACACAAAAGCAAAATTCCATGGCTGAACTGAATGACATCAGAGCTCGTAGTGTGGGATGTTGCCATGACAACAAAGGCAGAAGAACTCGGAATGACATGAAAGCCAGTAGTGCACTTTGATCTTATCTACTAAACTCCAGCCTCTGCTTAAACAGCCTCACTGTCCCCAGAGACTTCAGAGGGACAGTCACATCGGACAGCAGTCTGTCAGACAAGCGATTTTCTTGGACAGCTACATTTCAGAACATTACGAGAAGCTTGACTCAAGCAAACACTGACCAAACACAAGTCAGTCAGAAGGCCAAAATGGATTCAAGTACCAACTCATACAGGGAGATGCTGGAGAGCATGCAGGGACTGCAGCTTGAGGTAGAACTGAAGAAGATCAGGAAAGAAAATGAGCTTCAGCTATACAGTTCTTTAATTGTGGCAAACAAAGTCACAATGACTAAAGAAAGTGCAACACGGATGATAGCTGACATACAAAAGAGACTACAAAGACAAAGAGACTTAAAATCTGAGTACCAGATCATGGAGACCCACGTGAACAAACTGAGCAGCGATGCAGTCAAACAGAGCAAAGAGCTGGACATCAAACTGGAACTGCAGAAGGAGCAGATCAAACAGCTGGTGGAAATCCTGATTCCAGACACATGGACACCTGAAGATGGTGCTTCTAATGTACAAGCTCCTACAGAAAAAGAAAAGAGAGAACCTTGTGCATGTGCAGAAGTCAGTGAATGGAAAGTGCAATATTTTGCAGAAAAGCTGCAGCATGAATGTACAAAAGTCCTCATGCTTGAGAAACAGATAGACATGTTTCAAAACATAGTGATGCACTATCCCATACATGATGTGCGCGACACTGTCAGTGATGAGCTGGACAAATTAGTGGCCATACTTGCTGACAATCACGACCAGAGGCAAAAAATAACACGGCTGCAGAGCGAACTGGAGGAGCAAGTGCGTGAAAACTGCATAAAGGCTGCTGAGGTGGAGCGTAACCAGATCATGTTCAACAACTTCAAAAAGGCATTGAAGGCAAACATCGAGATGACAAGGTCGCCTCAGGCTCAGTGCATGCCTTCAACAGACACAGCTGCTACAGACATGTCTTCCCCATGTACAGCTTCAAGTGACAACCCGGAAACAGAAGAAAGACTTTCTCCATCCAGAAATGTTGCTGCAAAGCATATCAGTTGGGGGGAGGTTCAAACACACTTTGTAGAGCCATTTTCATCATCCACAGATTATTCCGACTCAGAGTCTGACGTTTCCAAACCGGATGCTGAAGATCTCAGTGAAGCCAACAACCAGGAAATACACTATTCTGACTCAGAATCTGACGTTTCCAAACCGGATGCTGAAGATCTCAGTGAATCCGACAACCAGGAAACAGACTATTCTGACTCAGAATCTGACGTTTCCAAAAGAGCTGCTGAAGATCTCAGTGAAGCCAACAACCAGGAAACAGACTATTCTTACTCATATTCTGACATTTCCAAAACGGCTTCTGAAGATCTCAATGAATCTGACAAGCAGGAAACAAAAGATGATTCGGACTCAGAATCTGACGTTAACTTCACGGCGAAAGAAGAACTGAGTGAATCCGACAACCAGGAAACAAAAGATTGTTTGCACTCAGAAAGTAAATATGACCTCAAAGAATTGAGAGTTGATGAACCGACGGAACCCGCACCGCCAAACCCACAGGGGTTTTGGAGATATCTGTGGATCATTTTCAAAGGGCTCTGGTCCTAAGCAGGTCCGGCTCTGGGGCACAAGGAGTGGCACAGAACTGCGTTGTGTGGGTTTCCTCCAGTTGCTCTGGTTTCCTCCCACGGTCCCAAAAAAACATGAGAGGGGGGAGTCCCTGAGCCAGACCCTCAAGCTCCCCAGAACACCATCCTCTGGCTGCTCTCCGATGGATCAACACGAAATGAAAAAATATTTTAAATGGACGGAGGGAACAGAACACAGGTAAATATCACGAGGGAAGAACAAGAGGAGGACAAAGAGATGAGAAGGTAAAGGAACACATGAAGGATAAAAAAAAGAAAGGAGGGCAGAGGAAAAACACATGAATGAATTTCTAGGGATGGAAGAAGAGGAAGGAGAGAGGAGAAAACAGGAATAACAGGAATAAATAGACAGGAATGAATTCCTAGAGACGGAAGAAGAGGAAGGAGAGAGGAGAAAACAGGAATAACAGGAATAAATAGACAGGAATGAATTCCTAGAGACGGAAGAAGAGGAAGGAGAGAGGAGAAAACAGGAATAACAGGAATAAATAGACAGGAATGAATTCCTAGAGACGGAAGAAGAGGAAGGAGAGAGGAGAAAACAGGAATAACAGGAATAAATAGACAGGAATGAATTCCTAGAGACGGAAGAAGAGGAAGGAGAGAGGAGAAAACAGGAATAACAGGAATAAATAGACAGGAATGAATTTCTACGGATGGAAGAAGAGGAAGGAGAGAGGAGAAAACAGGAATAAATAGACAGGAATGAATTCCTAGAGACGGAAGAAGAGGAAGGAGAGAGGAGAAAACAGGAATAAATAGACAGGAATGAATTCCTAGAGACGGAAGAAGAGGAAGGAGAGAGGAGAAAACAGGAATAAATAGACAGGAATGAATTCCTAGAGACGGAAGAAGAGGAAGGAGAGAGGAGAAAACAGAAATAACAGGAATAAATAGACAGGAATGAATTCCTAGAGACGGAAGAAGAGGATGGAGAGAGGAGAAAACAGGAATAAATAAATAGACAGAGGGCCCCAATAAAATAAGAAAAAGTAAAACCAATAAAATAAAACATCCAATAAAAACGTTCCTTGTTTGTTTTGGATCCAATCAGTCAAAGTCACAAGACGTGAGCTTGTCAATAGTCAGGGATATCTAATGTGGACTCTTGTTGGTGTCGGTCAGTGGGACTGACGCAATCCTACCACAGAATCCGGTGGGCAGAATCTTCTACATCTCAGGCATGCAAGAAACAAAAAGGGAAAAGAGTGTACGAAAAAAGACTATTGCTTGTACTGCTTCAAGCCTGAAGCCGAAATAGGAAGGCATCTCGGAGGGGCAGACAAAGAGAAATCTGATGTGGTTTAAGCGCTAAGCAGAGGAAAGTACAGCTACAACATTTGCAACAAGGTAGACTTCACTCACAATGCTGCCGTCATGGAGTCAGGGCAGGGAGAACTGGTGCCTTTTAAAAGGCCCATTGAAGAAGCACAGAGTAATTATTTCATGCACTGCGCATACTGTCAGGCACTTTTTAGGCGAAACGTCCTCTGGCGACATGTGCGCAGCTGTGACGTTATTCCTGGATCAGTCAACCCTAAACCAGGGAAGAACAGAGTTGAGTCCATGAATGCATTCACAACGCCTGTCCCTGCAAACATGTTGAAGAAGATGTGGCAAGGGATTCGAGCCACGAATCCTGGCCCAATCACAAATACAGTAAAGAATGACCAAGTCATCATTGATATTGGACAGCAAATTTTGAACAAAGGAGGGGAATCAGATAAGAATCAGCAGTGTGTCCGAGAAAATATGAGGGAAATGGGACGGCTGATTGAAAAAGCCAGAAGCTGCAACAGCTTAAAATAATAATAAGTTCCTGCTGAAATATGACATCAAAATACTGTCTCATAAATAGCATGCATAATTATCTTGATCTTTATTTTAAAGAGTCCCTCTTGTCAAATATCACAGATTTAATGTCTTATCTGGTAAACTCAGCCTTGTGGGTTAGTTGGCTTTTGTTTTTTGTGATTGTGCCGTTACAGTAAGGCAGGTGTTTGAAAGCCAAGCAGAAAAGCCCCCCCTAGTGTTAGATTTCATTATTGTTCCTAATTAGAGTGTTGCATGTGTTCAGTGCATGATAGCTGCATGAGCAGGAGTACATGCTGTTCAGACTCAGCTCTCATCTTTGTGTTTACTGTGTCATTGACTTAAAAGTAAGTTTTATCTCTTTTCCTTGTATGAATGTCGATTTTTACTGCATTATGGTTGTTTACTGATGAATGTGTAGATTTACACCACTTTGTTTTCTGTAAATGTGACTCAGCTGCTATGTTACTGCCTGCATGTGTAATGCTAATTCTGTAGTACGCTTTAGACACTGATTGTATATTTTTCTGTTGGTTTATTTCAGACCACACTCACACAGTCATGCCTGTAATACATGCACAAAGAATTGTAATGCTCAATCAGCACGTCATTAAAGCTCCTTAAAGATATTCCTCTGGACTATCATTCAAACTGTCCGTGCAAACCTGCACAGTGGGCACACTGTGCCTCCACTTCAGCAGGGGTGGGCATCCCTGGTCCTGGAGGGCTGCAGCCCTGCATGTTTTCCATGTCACCCTCCTTCAACACAGCTGAATCTCATGAAGACTCGTGGCCAAGTCCAGCAGAAAGCCAGATAACGAGGATCATTGCAGTCAGCTGTGTTGAAGCAGGGAGACATGGAAAACATGCAGGGCTGCGGCCCTCCAGGACCCACTTTGGACACCCCTGCTCCCGGACCAGGAACACCCACCCCTGCCGTAAGAGGTCTGTGGCTCAGAAGCCAAAAGCAAGTGGAAGCAAGAGAGAGTCTTTCAACATAAATTTATCAAAGTAAGCCAGTCCAGAGCCAGGGAGTCGAGTCCTTTGGGAAGTTGACGTGGAGGTCCTGGGCGGACTCAGACTGCAGGTGGGGGCAGGCGAGCAGCTGAGGAAGGTGATTTGGTCGGGCTGGCTGCGAGCTGAAAACATGGAGAGATTCAGGTTGAGCCAAGAGTTCAGGATGCCAGTGTTGAAAAAGCACATCACATACCGACTGTAGTTTGAGCGAGGATCCAGTCTGAGGTCTGCTTCAGCAGACACCCTCCTCACCGGGAAACGACCTCCTCCCGACGTCACAGTTGAAGATTCAGGTCATCGTCAGTGCAACACATTACAGATCTATAGTACATTGTCAATATTCTGTAGAAAATGTAAACTCGAGACTGCACCTTTCTAAAAATACGCGACTTTAAATTTTAGAACCAGCAGACGATTCAAGAACATCAGAGGTCAGCTCTTCCTCAAAAAGTGACTTTTTCACACATTTTTTTGGTGTGATTATGTACTGCCGATTATGTGCCATCATTTCACTTTCATGCCTGGAGTCCTGCCTCCCATCTCTCACTTTTAAAACCATGCTTTTGCCAATAATTAACATGTCAACAATCCGACACATTGCAGAACTTTGCTGTGACGGAGGAGACGTGGAGTATTTGCGACAATTAAAAAAACAAAGGGAAATTTGAAGGAGCACCGACTAGAATTTAGAAATGATGGCCCGTGAATCCTGAAAGAATGTAGAACAAACACTTGAAAAGACTGATGCTTGTTCAGATAATATGCGCATTTTATCAACTATTATTTCATCTGGCATGACACTTCAGTCTTTGAGATGCATTTGTTTTACATGTGGAATTCTTTTATCAGTTAAATATGAATTCAGTTGTTTTGAGTTTTATTTCATTTCACCTTTACATTTAAGAAGTTAAACATGAAGTTCAGTTTTCAGTCCAATTTCTAGTGTATTATTAGTCCCATTTCTAAGTTGTATTTATGAATTATGAGAAGAGTTCCTTTGCAAAATTATGTTGAATATGATTTTGTTTGCTTTGAGGTTCATTTGACTTAATTTTTTGAGCTCATAAGGTTCAGTAAAGTTCAGTTCTGCATTGTATTTCTAAAATGTTGGTTCAATGTGTTCAGATTTTTTGAGATGAACATTTTTTTCGTTATAGTACGTGCTTTACGTAACATTGCGCACTCCATTTTATTTTCTGTCAAGTTGACATTTTTTAGTGTTTAGCTAATGCTGGGTGATGGTTAAAAAACACTACTGCAGTCTGTGAAAGTTAAAGATGGACAGTAGATATAAAAAGTCGACACACCCCTGTTGAAATGTAAGGTTTTCGTGAAGTAAAAAAATAACAGCAAGACAAATAATTTCACAACCTTTAATGTGACCTATGACCTTTGTAACACAATTGAACAAACGAGCAGAAATCTTTCAGGGAGGTGAAGTAAAAATAAAAAACCAGTTAATGTGGTTGTGAGTGTGGACACCCTTTTCTAACTGGGGATGTGGCAGTGTTCAGAATTAAGTAGTTACATTGAAACTCAGGTTAAACTGGAGTCAGCACACACCTGCCACCAATTAAAGTTCCTCTGATCAACTCCAAATGAAGTTCAGCTGTTCTAGTGGGCTTTTCCTGACATCTTCCAGCACCAGCCGTGGTCTGCAGAGAGCTTCCAGCATCACAGGATCTCATTATTCAATCAGTCAGGTGAAGGCCACAAAAGAATTTCCAAGGGATTAAACATATCACGGAACACAGTGAAGACCGTCATCATCAAGTGGAGAAAATCTGGCACAACTAGTGATGTGTCAGGAAGTACCGATGCGTCGAGCTCACAGAGCGAAACCCCGTGTTGGTGCGAGTATCGATTTAAGAAAGTCAGGTGACCGATACTGGAACTGTTTCGAACTGACACTGACGAAGCAAACTGTGTTTATAAGGAAGTTCATCTGTCATGCATCGGGATGTACGGGCCATCTCTGAGAGAAGAATCTCTGATCTACTCGGACATGATCATCCAGAATTTCATCAAGAATTATGGAGCCTCAAGCAAAGAGAAGGTTTCCACCGTGTGGGACAGTTTTGATCTCGTGTCTGAACATGAGGGAATTGTTTAAATATCCTTGTTTCATCCTGTTCCTCTCAGAATTCCCACTCGATCTGTCTGAATTCAAATTTATTTCAAAGTGACTCTTAGTTTACAGTTCATATTATTTTCTGCAGATTAAATGTCGCATTTGTCTGACAGAACTCTCTTATTTGAACAAAAGCACCTCTTCAATGCTGAGGCATTATCGGGCCAAGCATGAAAATGAAGTCCCAGATACACCCAGGAGAAACTCTCAATTTATTTATTTTATTTATTTATTTTGTTTTTACCAGGCCTGTATCTGCCTCTTCTTTTCTATCTTCCTGATGTAATGTTGTCAACCTTCAACAGTCTTAAATTAATGTGTCTGTATGATTATCTCCTTGTCATTCTGCATTTTACCAGCTGTTTCAATCCATCCACTTTATTCTTTTTTCTCTCATTTGTTGCTTTAGTGCAGTCGACCCTCTGCCTTTTCCTTCCTACTCTCCTGGTCTCTGGTGAATTGATTGTTGATTTTATTTTGCTTTTTCTCTGCCTTTGTTCTGTCTGTTGAAGCACTTTGTAAACTTCTGTTTTTAAAGTTGCTATATAAATGAAGTTAATAATATTACTATTATTATTATTGTTATACAGCCACTCTACAACTTACTCACAGTGGCTTTATTAAAACTTAAATCCTTTTACTTTAGTTTTTTGCTTTATTTTTAACCTCCAAGCTTCCAGGAAGCAGATGCTCGATGAGGCTCTGCTCAGTTTCATCCTGAAGGACTGCCAGCCCCTCAGCATTGTGGAGAGTGAAGGCTTCAGGGAACTGGTTCAGGTCTTTGAGCCCACATGTGTGTTGCCAACCAGAAAGGTTTGTGTGGAAGTAATCTAAAGTAGTAGTTCATACATTCAGTTTATTTACTCTTTAATTTAAATGTATTCATTTGCTTTTGGTTTGCTTGGTGTAATTTTCAGACC